>NC_047106.1:98844660-99144660 GCF_902500255.1 Thalassophryne amazonica
TTTATAATGTTTTCATTCCATTAATAACTTAATTTGATGAAGTATGGGGGCAATGGAGAAGTTTAGAGCCTGACCCAGAAAAAGTAGGGCATTCTGAGAAACTGACATTTCTCAACATTGCACCCAGTGGGTCAAAACGTCACACATTCTTGAGAAATGTTGGTTTCTCAAAATGCAAAAGATGGAGCCCTATTTTTTTCTGGGTCAGGCTCAAAACTTGTCTCTCATATCACAGTTGAGGAAAGAAAGAAGTAGTGTAAAATTGCTTCCTTTACTGAATTGTTTTTAAATAGGCTTACATTTGGGGCATTAAAAAGGAGCTGTGGCTACCAAATTAAGGGTTTGGTGGTCGGTGTTGCCAGTGTTTAAAAATATTAGCATCTGTCCATTATAAGAGCTGCATGTATTGTGAACAGTGTGAGAGACACACACACACACACATATATACTCCCCTTTTTTAAAGATATAAATATTCTGTTGCTGTACAAAAACCTGAGTTTTTGTACCCTTATTTGATTGCTTATGGATAGAGAACAACCAACCACAGTGGCTCTGGAGGCAGAGGAGTAAATGAGGGACACTCAGTAAAATCAATTCAAATTTTGCCACACATTTCTGTCCGGCAGAATGTTTCTCTAGCAAAAAGCAAAAGGAGCAAAGGGCAAAAATGTTATTCATGTCTACAAGTATTACTGGGGTTGTGTTACTGGGGTTAATGGAGTTCCATGTAACAGGGCAGCAGTAAAAGAAGACACAGTGAACAGGTTGCAGGGAAATAACTGTTTAAAGCACATATCAACATTAGTGAGCTTTGGAAGTAAAATTTTTGGTCACAAGGGTAAAACAATGTTTGCTTGTTTGTGTACATTAAGTTAGTACAGCATAGTAGAAATGTTGCCCAGAAATGACAGCTGGTTTATTTTTGCATAAACCTATTCTTTAAGTCTCAGAATTAAAAATTATAACTGAACATTGCAGGTTATCAATGTTTTAATTGGATTAAAAATTAATGCATGATGTTGCACTATGGATAAAATCTGACTTTTTTTTTTTCTTCATTTCAACACTTTCCACTTGAGGAGTGCAACTAAATTATTTGGTATTTTAGAACTGGCATGCTACTTTACACTACAGCTACAGTTGTTGATATAAATTTACAGGTAACCCTTTCAAATTTAAAGGGAAAGTCTGGGATTTTTCAATCTGTGCCCTATTTATTAATGTTTTTTGGTTTGACTTTTCTCTTGAGACAAAAACAATGAAGATTGTTCCAGTAATTCCGTTAGAAGGCAAACATTGTCAAGGGCCAAACAGTTATACAATGCAAGTCTGTAGGGCAGTCCTTCTTAAATAGTGCACTGCCAGGGGGACCACGGGGAACATGCTGTTTTTTTTTGTTTGTTTTTTTTTTTGTTTTCTCTGTACTAGAAAAAAGTGTAATTCCACTACAGTAGGTGGCAGTGGCGCTCTCATTTTCAGAGTGTGCGCAGGGAGTATCGAGGACTCTAGCATAATGGAACACAGCTCTATGTAGGGTGTTTTTTTTTTTTTTGCACTACAGCGGAAAACAAGGAAAGACCGGTGTCTTAAAATGTTGGCAGCAGACAGCATGAAGCCAAATAAATTAAAGCGTCACTTAGACATTACACCCCAATCACGCAGATAAGCCGCTTGTTTTTGTTTTTTGTTTCTTCAGCGAAAACGTGCCAAATATTGCCAGAAATCATCCTGCTTTGTGAATGCTGCTTCAGTAAACCAGCGAGCACCACTGATCTCTATATACAACCCCTGGCAAAAATTATGGAATCACTGGCCTCGGAGGATGTTCATTCGGTTGTTTAATTTTGTAGAAAAAAAGCAGATCACAGACATGACACAAAACTAAAGTCATTTCAAATGGCAACTTTCTGGCTTTAAGAAACACTATAAGAAATCAGGAAAAAAAAAATTGTGGCAGTCAGTAACGGTTACTTTTTTAGACCAAGCAGAGGGAAAAAATTATGGAATCACTCAATTCTGAGGAAAAAATTATGGAATCATGAAAAACAAAAGAACGCTCCAACACATCACTAGTATTTTGTTGCACCACCTCTGGCTTTTATAACAGCTTGCAGTCTCTGAGGCATGGACTTAATGAGTGACAAACAGTACTCTTCATCAATCTGGCTCCAACTTTCTCTGATTGCTGTTGCCAGATCAGCTTTGCAGGTTGGAGCCTTGTCATGGACCATTTTCTTCAACTTCCACCAAAGATTTTCAATTGGATTAAGATCCGGACTATTTGCAGGCCATGACATTGACCCTATGTGTCTTTTTGCAAGGAATGTTTTCACAGTTTTTGCTCTATGGCAAGATGCATTATCATCTTGAAAAATGATTTCGTCATCCCCAAACATCCTTTCAATTGATGGGATAAGAAAAGTGTCCAAAATATCAAGAAACTTGTGCATTTATTGATGATGTAATGACAGCCATCTCCCCAGTGCCTTTACCTGACATGCAGCCCCATATCATCAATGACTGTGGAAATTTACATGTTCTCTTCAGGCAGTCATCTTTATAAATCTCATTGGAACGGCACCAAACAAAAGTTCCAGCATCATCACCTTGCCCAATGCAGATTCAAGATTCATCACTGAATATGACTTTCATCCACAGTCCACAATTGCTTTTCCTTAGCCCATTATAACCTTGTTTTTTCTGTTTAGGTGTTAATGATGGCTTTCATTTAGCTTTTCTGTATGTAAATCCCATTTCCTTTAGGCGGTTTCTTACAGTTCGGTCATAGACGTTGACTCCAGTTTCCTCCCATTCGTTCCTCATTTGTTTTGTTGTGCATTTTCGATTTTTGAGACATATTGCTTTATCTGTCTTGACGCTTTGATGTCTTCCTTGGTCTACCAGTATGTTTGCCTTTAACAACCTTCCCATGTTTGTATTTGGTCCAGAGTTTAGACACAGCTGACTGTGAACAACCAACATCTTTTGCAACATTGCATGATGATTTACCCTCTTTTAAGAGTTTGATAATCCTCTTTGTTTCAATTGACATCTCTCGTGTTGGAGCTACGATTCATGTCCACTTGGTGCAACAGCTCTCCAAGGTGTGATCACTCCTTTTTAGATGCAGACTAACGAGCAGATCTGATTTGATGCAGGTGTTAGTTTTGGGGATGAAAATTTACAGGGTGATTCCATAATTTATTCCTCAGAATTGAGTGATTCCATATCTTTTTCCCTCTGCTTGCTCTAAAAAAGTAACCGTTACTGACTGCCACAATTTTTTTTTCCTGATTTCTTATAGTGTTTCTTAAAGCCAGAAAGTTGCCATTTGAAATTACTTTAGTTTTGTGTCATGTCTGTGATCTGCTTTTTTTCTACAAAATTAAACAACTGAATGAACATCCTCCGAGGCCGGTGATTCCATAATTATTGCCAGGGGTTGTATTAATATATAGAGATCAGTGGCGAGCACTGATAGCATCATAGCACCAACGCAGAGGAGCTGAGCAGCAATAGACATGGTCTCTGTCATGCTGGATGACGCAAGTGCTGCAAAAATAAAAACTAATAAAAAAAGAAATAAAAATCACAAAAAATAATCATTAAAAAAATCAGCACATTGTTTTATTCATTTTTGTTTTTTTCTGTTGGTGTTTTATATATTGTGCTCCTGAATAAGTGTTCTGATCTATTTGAATTTATTAATTTATTATTATTTATTGATTTTATTTAATTTTGTTTTTCAGTATCAAATGGCAGCTGGTCAAAAATGTTTATAGTTTAAGGATTTTTTTTTTCTTTTAACAAGGAAAATTATGCAATTTTGTTTGTTACAGACAAAAAAAAACAATGTTAATAAAGTTATTCTTTGCTGTAAGTTGATCAAAAAAATTTTGTCTTGTTCTCTTTATTGTTAATAAGGATACAATGTTATGCAGAGGTGTACTTATAACAATTTTATGGACAAATGATACTATTTCTAGTCATGGCGGAGAGTGGGGGGGGGGTGTTAACAGAAAATAGGGCAAGCAAAAACAATCTCACTTAACTGCTTCTTTTGTTTTTTGTTTTAACTTTGTCTTTACAATTTTATGAATATGATCACTGCATCAGCCTCAGTTTATTGGTTGTCCATTAGTCCATATATTATGCCACATCTTTGTAGTTGTTATTACACACAGAAGGCTAAAATGTAAGCAGTGATTAATTGAGTTTAAAATTTTGTCATGATTTAAGAATTGTGAAGGTTCAGGGAAGAACTGACGCATGATGGTTTAATTGTAACAGCTCAGTCACACTGACGGATACAGCAAAAGGATTAGTTACATATTTAAATATTTCGTCCGGTGGCAAATTCGTCAGTCTTCTGTGGAGTTGGGGCACTAATGGACAGATGTCACATTTACAGAGTTCTGCGCTGAGCAGAAGGATTTTCCCAGTTTACAGACAAATAGGCTGCATCTGAGCAGAGTTTGGTGCTCTGGAAGCATGTCATGTTTCCTTACTTGAACAGCTCTGCCATGTCTCCTCGCAAAGAGTGAGAGAGACACAGAGTGCGCTGTGTATTTTTTTTCAAGACATGGACTGTCTGTCGTTTCTCCGCTTGCTAGATGTTCGACCAATCAGAACACCAGAGTAAACAGTTGGACAGCTGCAGGAAAAATAAATGATATGCAGAGGACAAAATGAAAAACAAAGGTGCGAGTAAGTGGCAAAATTTTCCACCTGATCTCCGCTCAGTTTTTAACACGCCTAAAACTTTAACTTGGCAGACATCAGCTGACAAGGAAGGCATTTTACGAATGGGAAAAGGACTTTTGTTGTATAAAAATGAACACTAATGTATAGCATCAGTTCCCCATATGTTTTATTGATCTGTCAGAGTGTGACTGGGGCTTTACTTTAAGGTTCCCGCTCTCCCCACTCATCAAATTAATGTCTCCTTTTTGTTAGGAGCACTTTGCGAGTGACTCGTTCTGCAGCGCTGAGCTCTCAGGATGGCTCTGTGGGTGGCAGTGTGTATCTGGGAAAGAAAGGAAAGGACTTTGAGTTCACCCAGCTTCCCATGAAAGTGAAGTTTGTGGAGTGCAGCGCTCATGACAGCAAAGGCGAGGATGGCGATGCTGACATTTCAAGCCTGGAGAAGAGCCTGGCTAAACTGTGAATGTACCGATCTACACCTACTGTGCAGGAGGTGGAAAAAGTATCTGGATGGGTTGTCTGCAGGCTTTTTTTTTTTCCCCCCCAGTTGTCCAACTGTGCCCACTCAACAAAATGAAAAAGGACATGAAAAGTGGAAGTTTTCAGATGTTCAATCAAAAATACCAAAATAAACTGTGACGTGTACGTGAAAACAGGAAATGCTGTTGCAGTTGTTAAGTGTCTTTAAAAATAAGTGATTTTTGGCTTTATGAGATAAAGGTGTGGCTCGAGCCTCTTGGTAAATTATTTTTGAGTTGAAGAAAAAGAATTAAAGGTTAATTTTTTAATTGGCAGATTTTGACTGTGTACCTTGGAATATCCGGGAAATCATGTTTGCATTAAATCATTCAAATTAGATTTTTTTTTTTTTTTTTTTTTTTTTTTGAACCAGTGAGGCAGGGATGAGCCTGGAGGAGGTACATCTGCGTGGTTCTCATCTCGACAAGGGTGGGAAAAGAACAGTAACCAGCATAAACTGTATACAGTGCATCTGGAAAGTATTCACAGCGTTTCACTTTTTCCTCATTTTCCTCAGTTTTTTTAAAGCCTCATTCCAAAATGGATAAAATAAATCTCTTCCCCTCAAAATTCTGCATACGATACCCCATAATGACATATATATATATATATATATATATATGTATACACACGCAGTTGTATGCAAAAGTTTGGGCATGCCTGATAATTTTTAGGATTTTCCTTTATAAATCATTGGTTGTCTAGATCAGAAATTTCAGTTAAATATATCATATAGCAGACAAATACTGATATTTGAGAAGTGAAACGAAGTTTCTAGTATTTACAGAAAGGGCAAGAATTTAAATTTGGCAGGTGCATAAATTTGAGCAACCTTGCCATTCTATTGATTTGACTACATTTAACACTAATTATTGGAACACAAAATTGGTTTTGTGAGCTCATTGACCCTTGACCTCCTTACACAGGTGAATCCAATCGTGAGAAAGGGTATTTGAGGTGGCCATTTGCAAATGTTTCCCCTCTGCATCTCTTCTAATAAGTGGCAACATGGTAGCCTCTAAACAACTCTCAAATAACCTGAAAACAGATTTTTCAACATCATGGTTTAGGGGAAGGATACAAAAGCTATCGGTAGGGCTGCAACAAACGATTATTTGGATCATCGATGAATCTGATGGGGTTTCGATACGATTAATCGGATTAGCGGGGAATTTTTAAAAAATGTGCCAGGGAAACAGTTTTTCTCTCCATCACTTTAACAACAGAACATTATTTGAAAACTTAAAATACTTGAAAATCAACAAATCGTCAAATGTCGCTTGGAATGTTGAAATATAAAATAAAGAATAAAATAGTTTATATTAAAGAACAAAAATAATTATTTCAAGTGGCATTGCTTTATCAAAGTGCTGAGGTGCCATAAAACATTGAAACATATAAATGTTACAAAATATGGTGAAAAAAGAGGTATTTTTATTGCTACAAATGAGCAATTAGCATAACCAGTTAACCATAAAACCTAAATCAAAAACTAGCCTGACTCATATGTGCAGCATTCTCTGTATAACTTGTAAACTATGTGGTCATTTCACAATGACACGTTACTCATGTCTTTCTCTAAAATTGTAGCATTATTATTATTGTCGCTATTATTAATATATAAATAAAAATAAATTAAAAAAATTCTAATTTGTAATGCATTTGACTTTTACGACAACAAACGCTGAGACATTAATTATTATACAGAAAACAAATGCACAAACATGCTGAAATGCCAGCAGCTTAATGCTAACTTTAACATTGAAAACGCCATATACATGCTACCACATTAGCATCAGCATTAACATAAAATACATCTATCAACTGTTTCAGAAGAACATAACAGGTCAGTTTAACATGAAAAAGGTAAATATTCCTCACAGACATATGCTCTTTCTGGTTTAAGTGGAGAAAAATTAAGCGAAATAAAACAAATGAAACCAACGAAGCAGCAGCTCAAAGCACTCCTTCATTGGTTCAAGATTCAAAGCAAAGCTCGGTTGATTAGATGGAAGAAACGAAACATTTGCGGTAAAACAAAGTTATTTAGCAACTAATCGACTAAATTAGTTGACAACTATTTTAATAATCGATTAACTCGATTAGTTGTTTCAGCTCTAGCTATCGGCGATTTCAAATGTCAGTTTCTACTGTGAGGAACATAGTGAGGAAATAGAAGACCACAGGCACAGTACTAGTTAAGGCCAGAAGTGGCAGGCCATGAAAAATCTCAAATAAGCTGAAGCGAAGGTTGGTGAGAACAGTCATAGTCAACGCACAGACCTGCTCAAAAGACCTACAACATGATCTTGCTGCAGATAGTATCTCTGCATCGTTCAACTATACAGCGCACTTTGCACAAAGAGATGCTGTATGATGCTGTAATGCAGAGGAAGCCTTTTATGCGTACATGCCACAAGCAGAGTTGCTTGAGGTATACTAAAGCACATTTGGACAAGCCAGCTTCATTTTGGAATAAGGTGCTGTGGACTGATGAAACTAAAATTGTGTTATTTGGACATAAGGGGCAGTATGCATGGTTGAAAAAGAACACAGCATTCCAAGAAAAACTCTTGCTGCCGACAGTAAAATTTGGGAGGTGGTTCCATCATGCTGTGGGGCTGTGTGGCCAGTGCAGATACTAGGAGTCTTATTAAAGTTGAGGGTCACATTGATTCCAGTCAATATCAGCAGATTCTTGAGAACAATGTTCTTGAATCAGTGACAAAGTTGAAGTTGAGCCGGACCTGGATCTTTCAACAAGACAATGACCCTAAACACTGCTCAAAATCTACAACCCCGATTCCAATGAAGTTGGGACATTGTGTGAAATGTAAATACAAACAATACAATGATTTGCAAATCCTCTTCAACTTATATTCAATTGAATACACCGCAAAGACAAGATATTTAATGTTCAAACTGATAGACTTTTTGTTTTTGTGCAAATATTTGCTCATTTTGAAATAGATGCCTGCAATACATTTCAAAAAAGCTGGGACAGTTGATGAATGCTCAAGGAACACCTGTTTGGGACATTCCACAGGTGAACAGGTTAATTGGAAACATGAGTGTCATGATTGGGTATAAATGGAGCATCCTCAAAAGGTTCAGCAGTTTACAAGCAAAGATGGGTCGAGATTCACCACTTTGTGAACAACTGCATGAAAAAAATAGTCCAACAGTTTCAGAACAACGTTTCTCAATGTTCAATTGCAAGGAATTTAGGGATTCCATCATCTACAGTCCATAATATAAACAGAAGATTCAGAGAGTCTGGAGAACTTTCTACATGTAAGCAGCAAGACCGAAAACCAACATTTAAAGCCTGTGACCTTCGATCACCCAGGCGGCACTGCATTAAAAACAGACATTGCGTAAAGGATCTTACCATGTGGGCTCAGGAACAATTCAGAAAACCATTGTCAGTTAATACAGTTCGTCACTACATCTACAAGTGCAAGTTAAAACTATCAAGCAAAGCAAAAGTCATACATCAACAACATTCAGATATGCCATGGCCTTCTCTGGGCCCAAGCTTGGGCAGATGCAAAGTGCAAAAGTGTGCTGTGGTCTGATGAGTCCACATTTCAAATTGTTTTTGGAAATCATGGATGTTGTGTCCTCCAGGACAAAAGAGGAAAAAGACCATCCAGATTGTTACCAGCTCAAAGTTCAAATGCCAGCATCTGTGATGGTATGGGGGTGTGTTAGTGCCCATGGCATGGGCAACTTACACATCTGTGATGGCACCATCAATGCTGAAAGGTACTAGACTGGCCTGCCTGCAGTCCAGACCTGTCACCCATTGAAAATGTGTGGCCCATTATGAAGCACAAAATAAGACAACGGAGACCCCGGACTGTTGAACAACTTAAGTTGAACATCAAGCAAGAATGGGAAAGAATTCCACCTGCAAAGCTTCAACAGTTAGTGTCATCAGTTCCCAAATGCTTATGGAGTGTTGTTAGAAGGAAAGGTGATGTAACACAGTGGTAAACATACCACTGTCCCAGCTTTTTTGAAACGTGTTGCAGGCATCCATTTCAAAATGAGCAAATGTTTACACAAAAACAATAAACTTTATCAGTTTGAACATTAAATACCTTGTCTTTGTGATGTATTTAATTGAATATAGGTTGAAGAGGATTTGCAAATCATTCTGTTTTAATTTAGATTTTACACAACGTCTGAACTTCATTGGAATTGGGGTTGTACTGAGGCATTCATGCAGAGGAACAAGTACAATGTTCTGGAATGGTCATCTCAGTCCCCAGACCTGAATAATATTCAAAGTCTGTGGTGTGATTTTAAGCGGGCTGTCCATGTTCAGAAACCAACAAATCTGAGATGTTTTGTAAAGAATAATGGTCTAAAATACCTTCAAGCAGAATACAGACTCTCATTGGAAGCTATAGGAAGCATTTACAGGCTGTTATTTCGGCAAAAGGAGGATCTACTAAATATTGATGTATTTTTTCTGTTGGGGTGCCCAAATTTATGCACCTGCCAAATTTTGTTTAAAGAATTATTGCACACTTTCTGTAAATCCTATAAACTTCATTTCACTTCTCAAATATCACTGTGTTTGTCTGCTATATGATATATTTAACTTAAATTGCTGATCCAAACAACCAATGATTTATAAAGGAAAATCATGGAAATCATCTCCTTAAACACTGATTTATGAAGAACATTCATGCCAAATCTGATTCTTGTATCACCAAGTGAGCAATTTGGGCCTAAAGTTATACATATCTGCTTCACTATCGGAGGCAGCAGTGAGTGAACAGACTGTCTGTGGAGTTGCCATCTCTCGATGTCTGACGTATGGCTGTAAATGTGATGTTACTATTAATTAT
The DNA here is from genome assembly GCF_902500255.1 of Thalassophryne amazonica. Classification (NCBI taxonomy): domain Eukaryota; kingdom Metazoa; phylum Chordata; class Actinopteri; order Batrachoidiformes; family Batrachoididae; genus Thalassophryne; species Thalassophryne amazonica. Next base: position 98,854,746 of record NC_047106.1, read on the forward strand.
AGTTTGTCTAGTTACTTATGAGTACCGAAGGTAGCTTTGTAGTGTTGGAGGTGGACTATCAATATACGAGTATAGACCAGGGTTTGATGCCGGAGGTGCTACATTGTCTGTGTCTTCTGATAACACTGTCTGCATTGTCGTAGTCCAACAAACTGTGAACTTATATTTAACTTAAATAACCTGCACTGGACTGATGTCGTGACCATGGGGAGTTTATAACTCATCACTTGCAAGCTACAGAATCCAGGATTTAAAAACAAAACACCACAGGGCCTATACAGCTGACATTTTTCAAGGGTGGTAATAAATTATGCAAAGTTTCTATAATGAGTTGGAATTGTGTGAATCCACAATGGTTTTAAAACCTTAGACCTCAAGGTTTTTGGAAGAAGAACTTAACCCTTTTATTTCCTGTTAATTATGTATTTGTTTAAATGTTAATTTACTGTCTTAATGTATTTATAAATTCTTTAGGTTCTTGTTATATACACACTATTACCATTCATATTTTATTTTATTACTTCTATTTTGTAATTAGATTTTTAAATGAATCACAATTTAGTGTTTTCACTTTTTTGTGTCATCTATGTATTTTTTACATATTTACAATTATATTATGTACTTACATTGAACTTACTAAATAACATCACACACGGACGCAGTCATGCTTTTAATATAATTTACTGCCCTCTGCTGGAATGGCATGTTAGTCCAGAACATAATTAGCAGCATTAGCTAATATCTGTAGTTTCTCCAAAAATATCAGTCCTATGATATCAAGGTTGAGTTCTCACACCATTCATCCTTGACCCAAAATACATAAGCATATCAAACAGTAAATGCCAGCGCTTCAGTTTGTCTGTGATCAAAATTATACACACGCAGAGAGCTTTTTGTCTTTTCCACATTCTGCCATAAGCAGGTGCTTCTATTTTTAGACATGCCCAAACAGAGACAGTGATGGAAGACATCAAACACAATACACGTTTCACTTATGGTAATGGCAACATGAAACTTAAACTGACTAAACCAATTGAATGACAAAAACCCAAATCAGTAACACTAACAACACTGTTAAACTAACATGAACCACAATAACGTTTAAAACCCTGAACTCCCATGGTGCATTGCAGCACAACATCCACTGTTTACTGGTTAAATAAAAATCATTAATTTCTCCAAAAATATTTGTCCTATCAACTTTGTTTTTACAGCGTTCATCCTTGACCCAAAATACATGAGCATACCAAACAACAAATGTCAGCTTTCCCCGGTTTCTGAAACCATATGCATGCGCATGCACGCACGCACGCACACACACACACACACACACACACACACACAGGTAGGGTTGCCAACTCTCTGAAAAATAAATAAGGGACACCTCACCGCCAGGGCCGACCGGCCGACTGACCATTGCCTTCACCCTTCCCAGCGTCTGTGTGAAACGATTTGACTGTTGACTTGACTCTGAATTTAGGTAGATGCATACATGCATTTGTTCTGATATGAACACTGGAAAACAAATTATTATTTAGCAATTTATTTTTAGTGCAAAATAAATTTTCACTCACAATTTCAATATGAGCATTCTGTCTTCTTTAAAAATAAATCTCTGTAGTGCTGTTGCTTAACTTAAAATTGTATAAATTAACAAAAAAAAAACAATAGAAAATGTGCATCATCCAAAACAATGTAACAGTGCACATTTACACATTTAGTGTAATAAAAAGTGCAAAAAATAAAGTCTGAAAAGTAAACAATACTGTTGTCGCGCACCTTTTCCACCCAGCCATTTTCCTTTTCTCATTCTCCCCTGTATTTTTGCATTCTTTTTTGTTTTTAGGAGGAGTAGTAACGACGTTAGTCACTGCTGTCCGTAGGCATATCTGCAGTGCTAGTGTCGGTGTCTGTATCGATATCAGCCATGCTGCTTTGTTATTGTCGTCGACTCATGACGTCGGTATCTTCTTGCGAGCAGATGTCCCTCGACCAATGAGATGAGTGATTCTGTATCGTCAACTCGTGTCTGTCAGCTCATTGGTGAAAAGCAGGAGAGAGGCTGGGATCAAATTTACCGTAAGTTTCCATATAAAGCGCCAGTCAATTTCATTGACATTTTACAGACTTTTTGATTCTCACAGAAATACGGGACAAACTGCGTCCCGTTTCAGGTCAATACGGAACGCACACTTTTGTTTCCAAATAAGGGACGATTCCGTTTTTCAAGGGACGGTTGGCAACCCTACACACAGGCCACTTGGCTCTTATAATATAGATGAAATAAAATCCTCACTTGATTGTATACTTAAATGGACTGCATTTATATAGTGGTTTCCCATCTGCATCAGATGCTCAAAGTGCTTTACAATAATGCATCACATTCAACGCAATGTCAGGCTGCTGCCATACAAGGCGCTCACTACACACCGCGAGCAACTAGGGGATTAAGGACCTTGCCCAAGGGCCTTTAGTGATTTTCCAGTCAGGCGGGGATTTCAACAGAGGACCTTCTGATCTCAAGCCCAACGCATAACCACTAGACCATCACCTCCCCACTTGACAGTAAGTGGGGAGGTGATGGTCACTTCACCACTTATCCCACTGAATTACTGTCAAAGAAATACTTGACAGCAGTTCAGGCTTCTGAAGGTTCCAGGGGCATATGGCAGTTCTCTCTCTCTCGTTCCAGTTTGAAATCTACATAAAACCAAAAAATCAGATCAACACACGTTTCTGTAGCAGCCCATACATCCTTCAACTTCTTTTAGCTTTCAGGTATGGTCTTCGGGAAAATAGTCTGCACACTTTTTTAATGAAATTTTAAATCCAGGTGTCTCCTTTTGTTGGACAATCCACTGTTGCTCACACATGCAGCTGCGCAACGACAGCAGACAGTAAACCGGATGTTCCGCTGTTTTTAATGTGGGGATGGTGGAAAATTCGGCCACTGATGGCTGAGAGCGACAGCCACATACCAAGAGGGTACATATCCTCACCTTACTAAAATAATGGCCTAAATCATGTTTTGGAAAATATGACGTAGGCCATTATCTTAGGAAGGTGATACTATGTTGTCAAAATAAATAAATAAATAAACTTTGTGTTTGCGACAGTGACTAAGACAGATTAGATGTTTGACCTTTAATGATGGAGAAAGACTGTAGCGAGAGATTATTTCAGTACAGAGACAACAGGTTTTATATCATGTAAACAAGAAAACTGAGCAACTTTAGGTGTAATCTCAAAAACTTGGCATTCAGAGAAAGTTTCATGTATTAAGATAATGCAAAATCCTAAAACTGTAAAATATCGTCTGTCTCAAACTACAGGATTGTTGCACCTGACATCACCATCCGCTGCTGCACGTGACTCTACAGTATGACTTACCATGCGAGTGCAACTTTAGCCTTCAGTCAAGCAGTTTGGCACTTGCGTCAATGAGACCATGTGAACGCTGCACAAAATCAGGTTTTGAACAAATACGTACTTGTTGCAAACAGATCTATCACTCTGGACTGACTGACCAACTAATCATAACAAATATCAATCACAGTCAACAGTCCCTTCCACACATCTATAATGGCACACAGCAACAGCTTAAGCCCACCCCCCCAAATACACACACACCCAAATTATATGTGATGTGTCTTATTTTAAGGGTCGCATCCTTCAAAGGCTGTGTTCTACTAAGTTCTGGTCTTCTGAGACTGCAAAGGAGGAACCAACCTTTCTTAAGTGAGACATCTCACCCCACGGAGCAATTAGCGATTGCATTACTAGCTAATCCCGCCCTTACTCCCGTTTGCTGAGCAAGCTTGACAACTAGCCCGAAACTGTCCTTTTGTTCGTTTATTCATTTTTTTTTTTAAATTTACAAACCTTTGGTATCCTATTTTTGGGAGAAAGAAGGCTACATTCATCAGCCCGTTCCAAGGAGCCATCAAAATGAGACAGCCTAGTCTTGCCACTGTGATGTATGCAGTCAACGAAAGCAGTCTTCCAAGGATGCAGCCCATAAACTGAGACAGCCACAGGTCCATAAATATTTGGAAAGTGACACTTTGTGATTGTGCGCCTGTACACAACAGAGGTGAAATTCAACAGTCAAGATGTGCTTGTAGTGTTTTCACTTTAATCCAAGTGGTTTTACAAAAATATATTCAATACTTGACATACATTTAACAGATGGTAGTCCCTCCACAACTTAATGCTCTGAGGTAAGATTACAACATTTGCGGTGTATTTCTGTTAAATATGTCACAGATTTCAAACAAGCTGTCCGGCCTAAAGAGAGTGTCTGTCGAGATCTGTGTGACTATGTAGACCTTTAATATTAAACCGCAAACATGAAAATGCAAAGGGTGGATACAAAGTAGTTTAGCACGTTTTTTTTTTAATCATATTTCCATGACTGTTATGTTTTGATGTGCAATTGTTTTATAGCAAATTATTTCCATAAGAAAGGTCAACAGGTGTTTAACACACACATATATATATATTCTACAGTCTACGGTTTTGACTTGTGCAGTGCAACACAAGAAAAAGACATCAATCACGTCTTACAACAGCCTCAGAGCTGTAGTCCTGATGCGAGCAGTGTGGAGGCAGAGAAATTATTGATTTCCAAATTAATGGATATATGGCATTTTGTTGGCGTTACATTTTGATGGCATTATTATTAGTTTAATATCTGCCTTGGCATGCACTGTCATTAGCCTGGTGGCCTGCGCCATTATATCGCCCATGGGCCAAGCAAGTTTTTGGTACCACTAAAGGATACTAAACGTCACTTACAATGCAGCCTCAGTGTATCATGGCCTACAAACAAATGAATGACAGTCATCCCAGTGTGGCAGCTGTAGCCAGGTCACAGTCAGTGAGGAATTACACAAGGGTCAATATTGATAAATGCTCCAATCATTTTGAAAAGTATACCACATTATTTATCTGATCATAGATTCCAAAAAGGTATAGTTTGGACTAACTGTGACTGAATGTTATGGAGTTATGAGGTAAAAACAGCAAAAGTGATGATGACAAAGGTCAAGTTCAGTTTGTACAGGGGTCAAATGTTGCTCCAATTTTTGTCAAAAATGATGCCAATTATTGGTCGGGAATACGAGTAGTCTGCACACTTTCATGCTTAGTTTTAACGTTACGGGGTAACATATGTCATAGAACCCAATGGACATCGACCTTGTTTGACTTTTGGAGACCAAACATTCAACACAGTCAAAACTATTCCATTTATTAACCCTATCAGGTAACAGGAGGACCACTGCTATTTGAACTGCTAAATGATTCATGTAATTGAAGTCAAAGTCAGATTTTGACTTGGAAATGTTTTGATATACATCACCTGACACATCGCCAAAAAGAATAACAAAAAAATAAATAAATAAAAAACTGTAATAGTGATGATTTGTACCAACAGTAACATTCATACCTTGCTTGTTCAATTACTTATGACCCCTAAAAGTGGCAGAACTGTGTATAACAATGACTGTAACAGCTACTTTTTTGTGAAACTCCTTGGATTAAAGCTTAAAGCACCTCTTGTTTCAGTTCAACTCCTTTGTGGTGGTGGACAAATGCAAAATTACAGGCATAAGTTACGTCGCTGTCCACATACTTATGGACCTGCTTGTATAAACAATACAATACATTCAAAACAGTGTATTAACCACACCACACTAAAAATGAAATCACTTTGAAATGCATGAAACTACAGCTGAGAGAGAGAGTAGATTGTTAGATGGCAGCTTTGATCAGCAACGATCAGACTGGGTTCCCCTTTCAGCACTGCGGGACACAACCAGTTCACTTTGTCCCCATGGCTGATACTCAGTTTGGGCCCAGAACTCTCCGTCTCCTCCTCTGTGGGCTCTTCAGGTTTCTCTTTCTCTCTTTGAACCGTCACTCTTTTATCTTGACACTGCCCTTTGTGCTTTGTTCTGTTCTTACCCTTCCTGGGTCGGGACACCTGGGTCGATTTGGTTTTTTGTTCTGATGTGACTACTGGGTGCCTACTAAGATCCCACATGGCAACCTGACCATCATTTCCCCCGGTGGCGAGCCAATATGGATGAGGAAGGAAACTAATGAAGTGGGCCTGGGAGGCTCCTTGACTGTGAGCTTTGACTGTTCCCTGCTGCTCGAGTTTAGAACCACTGCCGACTCGCATCAGATGAACCCGTCCATCCTCTGCAGCACAACCAAAAATGTTTCCACAACTTGCCACAGAAATGCAATGGGCCAGCGGCGGGTTGAAAAGCTGCCCAGTCTGCTGCTGATGGTCCCCCTCCTCTTCTGCCAACTCCTGGAGGTTGAGGGTCCAATGGGGACGGATCTTCTGCAGGCCCCATAACATTACCTGACGTAATGAGGGAGAAATTTGAACATCAATCTTGGTACAAACACACATATTTCTTAAGGTAGGCATTGCCATGTAATTGTTCCTTTACTTTCCTCACCTGCATGTCCAGTCCAGCAGACACCAGGCTGTTGGGTCTGTGAGGTCGGAAAGCCACAGATGAGCAGATGTTTGTGTGTCTCCGAAGAGTCCTGCACACTTTTCCATCAGGAAGTTCTAATATCCTAACTGCTCCGGAGTCATCTGCTGCTGCCAGGACTGAACCAGATTCATTCAGTGCCAAAGCATTGATCTCTTCTTCCCCAGCACCTTGAAATGCTTCTACGCTACCCTTCAGGTTCCGCGGGTCGAGAACACTCACCGTGTCCCCGTGTGACACATACAACAGACCCAGGGCTGTGGGTGAAAAAACTACACTTGTACTGTCCTCTTTCTCAGGCAGAGTGAGACGCCCTATGATGCTACTGTCTGGGCTCCACAAAGTTACTTCTCCACCCTCGGAGCCTGAAGCCACAAGGCCTTCAGTGTCCTGAGAAACCCTGACACAAAGAATGGATGTGGAGTGGCCGTCACACCACTGCCTGGCCATGCTGACCCTATGAAATGTACAAAGAGAAAGATATAACAGTTTGTAGGTGGCAACCCCCCCCCCCCAACACACACACACACACACACACACACACACACACACACACACACACACACACACACACACACACACACACACACACACACACCCTTCTTTAATAATAAACAGTTAATACACAGTGTATTGATTGTGGAACAAAGAGGCCTACAGCCGTTTCACTACACAAAGCCAATTTCCAAACATGCTCACAATTTCTCAGTTCAACTCAGAAATTATCACATGGTTTTGAAACATGTCACATGTTGATCAAGAATAAAAATCAACTCAAACATATTATCCATATTGGATCTGCTGTGGCACCCCAAATGAACAAGAATCATCAAGAGATGACACCCCCGGTCCCCACAAATCAGTAATACACAGTGTCAAGGGATCACCCAAGTACACCCCTATAGTAAATATGAATGAAACTGGTCAACTGGTTCTTGAGACATCACATTAACGAGCAAAAACAGACAGGCAGACATGCTGATCATTACGTCCCCCCATATGTCATACCGGGGGATAAAAACAGAGAAGTTGAATAATTACTGGAATAACAGTGTTACCAGATTAGTTATTCATATTAAGATTAAACCAAACATTTTTTTTATACTTTCAGGAAGGAACCACTATGTAAAGTTTAAATTAAATAAATACATTTTACATCACTTTCGAATGGTAACACTTTCATAAATATGCCTTTTTGACAAATCATTGATTCAGATTAATTAAATGTTGGGGGATTTCCCCTAACATTTAGGATACCTTTGATTAGTTTAACTGTAAATTAAGTGATAAAGTTGTTGCTAATCACCTTTTTAAAAATCTCTCATCCCAGTGAACTTGCCAATCAGCGAGGAGATCCGGTCAAATAGCGCTAGGTGCGTGTTTGCCGTATCCGGCAAAATATCCAGTGCCTATAAATTAAATGAATGTGGGTCTTAGTGTTAAAAATCCGATGTTACGGTACAGTTAATTATTAAAGTTACACTTCTGACTTGCAACTAAACAACCAATAAGTCAAATCTATACTTCCTATTTTTTAATAAAGACATATAAATCCTGTTTGTTGTGAAAATCTCGGACAACATGCACGTTCAACCAAAGGTGCCCAAACTTCAATAATTATTTCAACAAAATTAAGCGAATTTAAATGTTTGGTCTTTTTGAATCCTGTCTTAGCGTGACTAGCATAAGAACAGCTGAAACTTAAAAGAATGTCATGGAAGTGGCTCCGCACGTAGCCGTATCAATAATTTGATTATTGTGATTAGGAATGGTGGTTATCTACGTATAGTATCAAATCACGTATAGCCTCAGGATCACGTGACCTATTGACCAATGAAAGTCGTTACGTACAAATAGAAAATGTGGCTAAGAGATATTTACAGCAGAGTAGTGATATCGTTAAAAAAAAAAAAAACGAAGTAAATTTTAATAAGAGCACTTACAGAGAAAACACGCTCATCTTCTTTTTCCTCCCTTTTTCTCGCCTTCTTCTTCGATTTGGGTTTCGGCGGTGGCTTTACACTTTGATGCATTACTGCCACCAAGTGTTTGGGGTGTGGATCTTCAACGCTGTAGAAGCGCATTGCATTCACAGGATAAAAAAAAAAAAAATTTAGACACCTTATCTCGTAATTCTTTTCTCGAAATTACGAGATAAGGTGTCTATTTTTTTTATCTAGTGAACGCAATGCACTTCCGTGCTTTTGTTATCAAATACAACCAAACATATCACTACACTGAACATTTAACTAGTTAAAATCAAGTAAACGTTAAACCGTGTTATACCGTCTCTCTGTGTCCACAAATCGAACATTGTCCGGTTAAATGTTTTTCTTTGTTAAAATAAGATTATGATTTGGGCTAGCATGCCCACGACGGAGGTGTGTGATAATTTCTTCTCTTCTCTTCTTTGAGAGAAGCGCAGGATAAAGTGTAGATGACACCAAAAATGTGCACAAATAATTACTAAAAATTATGAAGTCAATGATAAATGTGCAGGTGAAGGATAAACTACAGCTGTCTGAAGGCTCTATTTCAGCCCTTAACCGTGGCCATATTGTTGCTACGTCATCACCAGAACGGGACCTGCTGATTCAAGCCCAGATCAACTGTAAACATGGTGGAGTTTGAGCTGTTTTCGGGCAATTTTTTTCGAGTGTAGAGCACTTTTTACAGTCTGAAGGTGTTTTTAAGAAGGTGTGGAGGACACATGATTTTGAGCCTTATTTAGATGACAATGAGGGAGACAAAACCTTGGAGGAAAACCTTCAGTCTTACAACAGTGACGATATTGGCAGAGTTCAGATGGTGATTATAAAATAAATAAATAATGCAGGCGATTTCGGCATGATAAACTTTTTTCTTTTTTTTGCCATTTCTTCGGTCGTAATCAACTGATTAAAAAATTGTTTTACTATCTGTGACATCAGAAAAAAGTGATGAGGAAGTGTGGATTTTTTATTTATGTTTTTTTCTAAGAAACATACATACATTTCAAATCTGAAAATGACACCAGGGACTGAAAATGTCAGCTAGTTTCAAAATAAATATTGTTTCCTTCTTGAATACGATTAATATACTGTACATTAGTAGCATAACACATTATTAATAAATATTAAAACCATTCACACAAGGAGTAAATAATGTCTTACCTCTCCGTTTCATCTGAAAACTTATCCACCTTTACAAAATGACGTCTGAAAATAATTTAATTCCTTCTGTCCTGGTTGAAGAAAAGTCCTTTTGTCACAGGGGAGTTTGATGCCAATGAACCGCTTTACAGTTACTCTCAGAGCTCGCTTTATTCCCAGTTCCTCATCTGCTTATAACGTCTCAGTCTGTATGTGACAAAATGATCCCATAAAACAAGAAAATAAAATAATCTGAAAATACTCAGTTTTGCCTCTGTGTAGAGTGGAGAATCCCCATGACACCGTGTGCGCTCATCAATATGAAAGTGTTCCACCTGCCAATCAAAAGGATTCTGCTAGTGAAAATTAACCGTTCTGACACCAAAAACACGGTGCAACTCCGACCTGAACCACTCGGTGGAAACAGGGCTGTCAATAGCCTGTAAAAATCCATAAATTAATCCATAAATTAATGGCGTTATTAAGACAACGGTTCTGGTGGTGATGGAACTTCCTCCTTTTTCTCCAATGTCAGTACCAGCCAGGAAATTCCTGGTTTTTAGTGGCGCGCAGTTCAAAATCCGAATATGTATCTCTTCAGTAACTGCCCACCAGAAAAGGATAAATTTCAAACTGTTGTTTAATTTTAGTCTTAAATACTCAAAAAAAAATTACATATCGTATCATCTTCAGTTTAAAGAAGCATATATATATACGAGGTCTGTTAGAAAAGTATTCAAACTTTTTTTTTTCAAAAACCTGATGGATTTGAAGCACATGTGCTTGCATGAGCCAACCTTGAACCTTCGTGCGCATGCGTAAATTTTTTCACGCCTGCCGATTGCATCATTTGCTTGTAAGGAGCCTTTGTGTGAGGATGGGTGGAGTCTCTCGTCGTTTTTTCTTTGCAAGGAAATGGCGGAACGACTGGAGCAGCGCAACTGCCTCAAATTTTGCCAGAAACTGGGCGACAGCCAGGTGGAAACCATTCGGATTATTCAGATGGCTTTCGGTGACGATCCTTTGGGCATCACACAGATTAAGGAGCGGTACAAAAGAGCAGCAGACAAACAGCCAGACACAACGACACCATCTTGGTACTCCCTCCTATATATATATATATATATATATATATATATATATATATATATATATATATATATATATATATATATATATATATATATACGTGTAGACACACACACTCAACAAAAATATAAATGCAACACTTTTGGTTTTGCTCCCATTTTGTATGAGATGAACTCAAAGATCTAAAACTTTTTCCACATACACAATATCACCATTTCCCTCAAATATTGTTCACAAACCAGTCTAAATCTGTGATAGTGAGCACTTCTCCTTTGCTGAGATAATCCATCCCACCTCACAGGTGTGCCATACCAAGATGCTGATTAGACATCATGATTAGTGCACAGGTGTGCCTTAGACTGTCCACAATAAAAGGCCACTCTGAAAGGTGCAGTTTTGTTTTATTGGGGGGGATACCAGTCAGTATCTGGTCCACTCCTCTTCAGTGGCTGTGTGAAGTTGCTGGATATTGGCAGGAACTGGTACACGCTGTCGTATACGCCGGTCCAGAGCATCCCAAACATGCTCAATGGGTGACATGTCCGGTGAGTATGCTGGCCATGCAAGAACTGGGACATTTTCAGCTTCCAAGAATTGTGTACAGATCCTTGCAACATGGGTCCATGCATTATCCTGCTACAACATGAGGTGATGTTCTTGGATGGCACAACAATGGGCCTCAGGATTTTGTCACGGTATCTCTGTGCATTCAAAATGCCATCAATAAAATGCACCTGTGTTCTTCGTCCATAACAGACGCCTGCCCATACCATAACCCCACCGCCACCATGGGCCACTCGATCCACAACATTGACATCAGAAAACCGCTCACCCACACGACGCCACACACGCTGTCTGCCATCTGCCCTGGACAGTGTGAACCGGGATTCATCCGTGAAGAGAACACCTCTCCAACGTGCCAAACGACAGCGAATGTGAGCATTTGCCCACTCAAGTCAGTTACGACAACGAACTGGTGTCAGGTCGAGACCCCGATGAGGACGACGAGCATGCAGATGAGCTTCCTTGAGACGGTTTCTGACAGTTTGTGCAGAAATTCTTTGGTTATGCAAACCGATTGTTTCAGCAGCTGTCCGAGTGGCTGGTCTCAGACGATCTTGGAGGTGAACATGCTGGATGTGGAGGTCCTGGGCTGGTGTGGTTACACGTGGTCTGCGGTTGTGAGGCTGGTTGGATGTACTGCCAAATTCTCTGAAACGCCTTTGGAGACGGCTTATGGTAGAGAAATGAACATTCAATACACGAGCAACAGCTCTGGTTGAAATTCCTGCTGTCAGCATGCCAATTGCACGCTCCCTCAAATCTTGCGACATCTGTGGCATTGTGCTGTGTGACAAAACTGCACCTTTCAGAGTGGCCTTTTATTGTGGGCAGTCTAAGGCACACCTGTGCCCTAATCATGGTGTCTAATCAGCATCTTGGTATGGCACACCTGTGAGGTGGGATGGATTATCTCAGCAAAGGAGAAGTGCTCACTATCACAGATTTAGACTGGTTTGTGAACAATATTTGAGGGAAATGGTGATATTGTGTATGTGGAAAAAGTTTTAGATCTTTGAGTTCATCTCATACAAAATGGGAGCAAAACCAAAACTGTTGCGTTTATATTTTTGTTGAGTGTATGTGTGTGTGTGTGTATTTATATATATATATATATACACACACACACACACACACACACACACACACACACACACACACACACACACACACACACACACACACACACACACACACACACACACACACACACACACACACACACACAATTTTGGCCTGACTGGTTGCAAGAGGTGAGACGTGTATAATAGCCTGTGAGAAAATTAGCCGGACAAAATTTCCCACATACAATGAACAAATACAGCTGAGTATCTTGTGGAAAGCCTCAATTACTGTGTACTATGTTGTTTATGTTGTCAGCACAGTATGAACTCACACAATCTGGACCTTAATAAACAATACAGAACAAATACAATATTGTTGAAATCCATGCATTATGACTTTAATTACTCAAATGGGAACATGCAGGAGACTAAGTATGACCTAAAATCCACCAGCAGTATGTAGGACAATGCAACAAGCCATTTATTCTAACACATACTGAAGCAATTGAAAAAGAAGCACATAAAGGACAAACAGGACACAACACACTGTGCGTCCACAATGCCTGCTGCTTGCTGACTCATCGAAAGTTGTAGATGTGATGAGTGTGGTCCATTTCTAGGTCAGTGAGCAGCATGTGACACAGGCACTTCAAAGTCAGACGCCTCCTGACACATTTTTATTTCACACGCAGCACAGTGACTGTAAGTACTCAGCAGTATTCCACTCTGCTCAGGATTTCTGTATTTGAGGTTTCATTTTCTCTACATGACAACTGAGAGGTTCCACTGATGTGATACTGAAGCTGCTTAAAATATGTATGAATTTGTCACTAGATGACGTGACTGTTTGAGCTCTTTTAAGAATATTTTTTAGTGTCTGTTCAGAAAGCAGTCATCTTTTCTTTCATTTGTTTTAATTATAAATACAGTTGTATGTAAAAGTTTGGGCACCCCTGATGATTTCCATGCTTTTCCTTTATAAATCATTGGTTGTTTGGATCAGCAGTTTCAGTTAAATATATCATATAGCAGACAAACTCAGTGATATTTGAGAAGTGAAATGAAGCTTATAGGATTTACAGAAAGTGTGCAATTATTCTTTAAACAAAATTAGGCAGGTGCATAAATTTGGGCACCCCAGCAGAAAAAGATGAATCAGTATTTAGTAGATCCTTCTTTTGCAGAAATAACAGCCTCTAAACGCTTCCTATAGCTTCCAATGAGAACCTGGGTTCTGGTTGAAGGTATTTTGGACCGTTCTTCTTTACAAAACAACTCAGGTTTGTTGGTTTCCGAGCATGGACAGCCTGCTTAAAATCACACCACAGATTTTTAATAATATTCAGGTCTGGGGACTGAGATGGCCATTCCAGAACGTTGTACTTGTTCCTCTGCATGAATGCCTTAGTAGATTTTGAGCAGTGTTTAGGGTCATTGTCTTGTTGAAAGATCCAGCACCGGCGCAACTTCAACTTTGTCACTGATTCATGAACATTGTTCTCAAGAATCTGCTGATACTGACTGGAATCCATGTGACCCTCAACTTTAACAAGATTTCCAGTACCTGCACTGGCCACACAGCCACACAGCATGGTGGAACCACCTCCAAATTTTATTGTAGGTAGCAGGCGTTTTTCTTGGAATGCTGTGTTCTTTTTCAGCCATGCATCCCGCCCCTTGTTATGTCCAAATAACTCAAATTTAGTTTCATCAGTCCACAGCACCTTATTCCAAAATGAAGCTGGCTTGTCCAAATGTGCTTTAGCATACCTCAAGCTACTGTTTGTGGTGTGTATGCAGAAAAGGCTTCCTCTGCATTACAGCATCATACAGCATCACTTTGTGCAAATTGCGCTGTATAGTTGAAGGATGCACAGAGACACTATCTGCAGCAAGATCATGTTGTAGGTCTGTGGATTGACTATAACTGTTCTCACCATCCTTCGCTTCAGCTTATCTGAGATTTTTCTTGGCCTGCCACTTCGGGTCTTAACTAGTACTGTGCCTGTGGTCTTCCATTTCCTCACTATGTTCTTCACAGTAGAAACTAACAGCTGAAATCTCTGAGATAGCTTTTTGCATCCTTCCTCTAAACCATGATGTTGAACAATCTTTGTTTTCAGGTAATTTGAGAGTTGATTAGAGACTCCCATGTTGCCACTCATTAGAAGAGATACAAAGAGGGGAAACATTTGCAAATGGCCACCTTAAATACCCTTTCTCATGATTGGATTCACCTGTGTAAGGAGGTCAAGGGTCAGTGAGCTTACCAAACCAATTCTGTGTTCCAATAATTAGTGCTAAATGTATTCAAATCAATAAAATGACAAGGGTGCCCAAATTTATGCACCTGCCTAATTTTGTTTAAATAATTATTGCACACTTTATGTTCATACTAGAAACTTCATTTCACATCTCAAATATCACTATGTCTGTCTGTTATATGATATATTTAACTAAAATTTCTGATCCAGACAACCAATGATTTATAAAGGAAAATCATGAATCATGACTTTGTGTTCCTCTGGACAGCAGGTGGAATGTATCATGATTCCCCTTTTCGTTTTTGGTTTGCAGATTTTCTTCAGATTTCTGCATCTTTCGCATTATTTGTGAAGGAGCGCTAACATGGGTGAAACATAGTGGAACACTGGTTTGTTAGTCAAGGATAAACCGGTTCAGTTTGTGACAGAACTGATCAAATGTGAAGGCCACACAGAACCATATGTCATTGTATCACTGAATTACAAAGATTTCATTTGTATGACTGTGTCAAGCATGTAAGACGTGGCTGTTGCACTCTCAGGATGTCCCTTTTTGTTACACTGTGTTTCCAGAATTTCTTTCTGGGATTCCTGCTTACTCCAGAACACTCACACACGAGTATGGGAACGCCTTACTTCCCTGCAAGGTCAGTGCTGTTCCAAAAGGAGACAAACGGCGTGACATACCGAGTGCCAGCACTGCTCTACCTGTCCAGCTCCAGATCCTTCCTGGCCTTCTGTGAAGAGAGACTCAGCCCATCAGACTCTCAGGCTCACCTGTTGGTCATGAGGAAAGGCACTTTCTACAAAAACTATGTGGAGGTTAGTGTTACATTCTGAACCTGGGCTTGATACATATTCCAATATTGCAGGTTTCTTGCTCACAATAACTGGTGGCATCATGTGACTAGTGTCTATGGAAAGAGACAATTAAATATCTGAGGCATACCTACAAAAAGATAGGGCAAAGCTCCAAAATTTAAACTGTGTTTAAGGTATGCACTCTAATGACCCTTATAGTTAGTTCACAATGAAACATCTATTCTGCATTTCTCATTGTCTTGTTTTGCCTTTTTTTCTGATGGATTCCATCTCTGATTCAGTGTTCCTTTTCTTTTCTAATATCACGTATGACTTCCTGCTGTGTCAGTGGGAAGACATGCGCGTTCTGGGCTCTGCTTATCTGCCAGGCCACCGGTCCATGAACCCCTGTCCAGTGTTTGATGAGTTCACTGGAACTCTTTTCCTGTTCTTCATTACTGTTCTGGGCCACACCTCAGAATCCTACCAGCTGGTGACAGGAAGAAATGTAACCCGCCTCTGCTACGTTTCAAGCGCTGACGGTGGTGACACGTGGAGTCCCGCATGCGACATCACAGAGAGGGTCATCGGAGATACTATTAAAGGTCAAAGAAAGAGGGGGAATACACCTTTAAATACAATAAACAGTATCCAAATAATGTGTATAATATTCATGTCCAATGTAAAGTCAGTTTTCCGATGAATATTTTTGTCGGATATTTCAGAAAGTGAAAATTTTGCATATTCTTGACTTATTACATAATAAGTAAGTCCCTTTGGCTGCTCCCTTGTTTGCACTCGGGGTCACCACAGCAAATCCAAGGTGGATCTGCATGTTGAATTGGCACAGGTTTTACACCGGATGCCCTTCCTGACGCAACTCCACATTACATGGACAAAGTGGCAGGGGTGGGTTTTGAACCCGGAGCCTTCTGAACTGAAACCAAGTGCACCACCCCCTTCTTGACTTATTACATATGAACTAAAATGTTTCATTTTTTTATTTTAGTTTTAATAATTATGTCCCACATCTTAAAAAAGGTAGAAATACATATATCAAAAATTTTGAGTATTTCAGAAGACCAATAAAAAAAAGGAATTATGTAATTCAGAAATGTTTATGTTCTGGAAAGTATGTTCATTTATTCATTCAGTATTTGGTTGTGGCTCCTTTTGCAGCTACAGACAGTGTCACAGACTGCTGTCTGTGACACTGCTGAATGATATGGAAGCCCAGGTTGCAGTGGTACCGTTTTTTTTCTCGGTAGGCCAGGAAAGATGCATCTGCCATTGTCTCTGGTCCAGGAATGACTTGATACTACAATCCCAATTCCAATGAAGTTGGGACATTGTGTAAAATGTAAATAAAAACAGAATACAATGATTTGCAAATCCTCTTCAACCTGTATTCAATTGAATACACCACAAAGACAAGATACTTAATGTTCAAACTGATAGACTTTTTTGTTTTTGTGCAAATATTTGCTCATTTTGAAATGTATGCCTGCAACACATTTCAAAAAAGCTGGGACAGTGGTATGTTTACCACTGTGTTACATCACCTTTCCTTCTAACACCACTCAATAAGTGTTTGGGAACTGGACACTTATGATTGGGTATAAAAAGAGCATCCCCAAAAGTCTCAGCTGTTCACAAGCAAAGATGGGGCGAGGATCACCACTTTGTGAACAACTGCATGAAAAAAATAGTCCAACAGTTTAAGAACAATGTTTCTCAACGTTCAATTGCAAGGAATTTAGGGATTCCATCATCTACAGTCCATAATATAATCAGAAAATTCAGAGAATCTGGAGAAATTTCTACATGTAAGCGGCAAGGCCAAAAACCAACATTGAGTGCCCGTGACCTTTGATCCCTCAGGCGGCACAACATTAAAAACTGACATCATTGTGTAAAGGATCTTACCACGTGGGCTCAGGAACACTTCAGAAAACCATTGTCAGTTAACACAGTTCTTCGCCACACCTACAAGTGCAAGTTAAAACTCTACCATGCAGCGTGAAAGCCATACATCAACAACATCCAGAAACGCTGCCGCTGTCTCTGGGCCCCAACTCATTTGAAATGGAAGATGCAAAGTGGAAAAGTGTGCTGTGGTCTGATGAGTCCACATTTCAAATTGTTTTTGGAAATCATGGACGTAATGTCCTCTGGACAAAAGAGGGAAAAGACCATCCAGATTGTTAAGAGTGCAAAGTTCAAAAGGCAGCATCTGTGATGGTATGGGGGTGTGTTAGTGCCCATGGCATGGACAACTTACACATCTGTGATGGCACCATCATTGATGAAAGGTACATCTAGGTTTTGGAGCAACACATGCTGCCATCCAAGCACCGTCTTTTTCAAGGACGTCCCTGCTTATTTCAGCAAGACAATGCCAAGCCACATTCTGCACATGTTACAACAGCGTGGCTTCGTAGTAAAAGAGTGCGGGTACTAGACTGCCCTGCCTGCAGTCCAGACCTGTCACCCATTGAAAATGTGCCGCATTATAAAGTGCAAAATACGAGGTCTGTTAGAAAACTATCCGACCTTTTTATTTTTTGCAAAAACTATATGGATTTGAATCATGTGCGCTTGCATCAGCCAAGCTTGAACCTTCGTGCGCATGCGTGAGTTTTTTCACGCCTGTCGGTTGCGTCATTTGCCTGCGGGCAGGCTTTGAGTGAGCACTGGTCCACCCCCCTCGTCGGATTTTCATTGTCAGGAAAATGGCCGAGCAACTGCCGCTTTGCTGCATGAAAATTTTTTCAGAAACTGTGTGAGACAGTCAGGTGGAAACCATTCAGAAAATTCAGATGGCTTTCGGTGAAGATTCTATGGGGATCACACAGATTAAGGAGTGGTACAGCCGGTTTAAAGACGGCCCACCATGGCGCAGGGCGCGCCGCACTCCGAGCGGTGATCGACAGGCTGAAACGACCAGATCATTTCCAAACTGAATGCTGTGTTGATCCGGGACGTCGTCTGACTACCAGAGAAATGGCACAAGAGGTGGACATCAGCCATTTTTCGGCAGATTCCACTGTTACAGGAGATTTTGTAATGAAAGACATGCGGAGGCATTTGCGCCTCGGGATGGAGCCGCTAATGGCGGAGAACAAAAGCAAGTCTGTGTTGGAAGTCTCACAGGACATGTGACATGTCAAGCTCTCCACAATTTCTCGGATACTCACTTGACTAAAAAGCCACCGAAAGCCATCTGAATCTTCTGAATGGTGGAATGGAGCTTTTGTTCTCCGCCATTAGCGACTTTGTCCCGATGCGCGAATGCCTCCGCACGTCTTTCATTACAAAATCTCCTATAACATTGGAATCTGCCAAAAAATGGCTGATGTCCACCTCTTGTGCCATTTCTCTGGTAGTCAGACGACGTCCCGGATCAACACAGCATTCAGTTTGGAAATGATCTGGTCGTTTCAGCCTGTTGATCGCTGCTCGGAGCGCGGCACGCCCTGCGCCATTGTGGGCCATCTTTAAACCGGTTGTAATGCTCCTTAATCTGTGTGATCCCCATAGAATCTTCACCGAAAGCCATCTGAATTTTCCAAATGGTTTCCACCTGGCTGTCTCACACAGTTTCTGAAAAAATTTTCATGCAGCAAAGCGGCAGTCGCTTGGCCATTTTCCTGACAATGAAAATCCGACGAGAGGGGTGGACCACTGCTCACTCAAACCCTGCCCGCAGGCAAATGATGCAACCGACAGGCGTGAAAAAACTCACGTATGCGCACGAAGGTTCAAGCTTGGCTGATGCAAGCGCACATGATTCAAATCCATATAGTTTTTGCAAAAAATAAAAAGGTCGGATAGTTTTCTAACAGACCTCGTATAACAACGGAGACCCCGGACTGTTGAACAACTGAGTCGTACATCAAGCAAGAATGGGAAAGAATTCCACCTACAATGCTTCAACAATTGGTGTCCTCAGTTCCGAAACGCTTATTGAGTGTTGTTAGAAGGAAAGGTGATGTAACACAGTGGTAAACATACCACTGTCCCAGCTTTTTGGAAATGTGTTGTGGGCATCCATTTCAAAATGAGCAATATTTGCACAAAAACAATAAAGTTTAGCAGTTTGAACATTAAACATCTTGTCTTTGTGGTGTACATAATTGAATATAGGTTAAAGAGGATTTGCAAATCATTGTATTTTGTTTTATTTACATTTTACACAATGCTTCACTGTGGTGAATGATGCTGGTATTCCCACAGTTTCCAGTTCATTGCAGGCCTGAGCCTTGGTGGTTCTTGGGTTGGGTTGCATCCAGATTAACTTGCTTAGGATGTTCAGGAACAGTTCCTGAACATCCTAAGCAAGTTAATCTCATCTGAGGGTGACAGTTTTGGTCTTCTTCCAGACAAAGTGGCGACACATCAGACTAACGTCTACTTACGTACAATTGTTTGAACTGATGATCGTGAAAGCTGTGATTCTTTAGAAATGGCTCCAAGAGACCTTCCCGGCTTGTTTAAATCTGCTATTCTCCTTTGTAGACCTCTCTGAGTTCTTTGGACTTTTCCATTGTTCGGTCAAGCCATTGAGTGCCATCAAACACATCCTTTTATACTGACAAAGAAACTACCAGTTGTATTCAATCACGATCACTAATAAAAAGTTAAAAGGCCTTGAGCTTGTTGCATTAAAAGACACTGTAGAACCTTCAGCATCACTTATTAAAATATTTAAGTGAATAGTTAGTTCCTTTGGCTGCTGCTCCGTTGTTTTTCCAACAGAGCAGCCGGTCGCCACAGGAGATCCAAGGTGGCTCTGCATGTTGATATGGCACAAGTTTTACGCCGGATGCCTTTTGTGATGCAACTCCACATTACATGGAGAAATGGGCAGGGGTGGGGGTTTGAACCGGGAATCTTCTGCACTGAAAACCGAGCACACCAACCACTTGCCCACCAAAATATTTACGTGAATAAAGCACAACAGTACTTGTGCACAAAATCAATTCTTGAATGGAAATTTTTGGGTCAACATTCATTAACATACCAAAGTTGGTAGAAATCATTAAAAGGACCTGTGAGCAGTCGTCCAACAGGCAATATGACCTTAGGCCCTATGATTGCCCTTTGGCAGATTTGATCGTTTTGGGCAATTGTGGAAAGTTAAATTAAATTTTGATCTTTGACTCCAGTGACTTGACTTTGGGCACTTTAAGAGGAATTCTGGGCTTGACCTTACTAAGTTTGATGGAAGTCAGGAAAACCACATGGGAGAAGTAGGGGAACAAACAGACAAAAAAACCTCTCAAATTATAGCATGATACATCCAGTACAAATATTTGCAACAGAATGCAGCTTGTCCTTGTAGGATACGTTTGCCTGGTTTTTACATTATTGTTGGAAATATTGAATCTGTTCCATTTTGAGTGCTTAAGGTGAAGCTGTTTTATTGCTAGTTTAAAAATATTTAGATGCAACATGATTTTTTTTTTTCAGTCTAAGTGTATAATTTTGACTCCTCCTTTCCAGCAGAATGGGCTACTTTTGCTCTTGGCCCCGGTCACGGGATCCAGCTGAAATCTGGTCGCCTGTTGATTCCCGCCTACGCTTACCACATTGAGTGCAAAGAGTGCTTCGGACAGCTCTGCCAGACCACGCCCCATTCATTCTGCTTTCACAGTGACACTCATGGGCGAACCTGGAGTTTTGGGCAGGCGGTCCCTGGTCCAGAGAGTGTGGAGTGTCAGATGGTGTCAGTGGATGAAGAGGATGGGACTAACTTATTGTACTGTAATGCACGCAGCCCTCTTGGCTACAGGGTTCAGGCGGTCAGTCTTGATGATGGAGCAGTGTTTCAGGAGGGACAACTTGTGCAGCGACTAGTAGAGCCTCAAAATGGTTGTCATGGAAGTATTGTAGGATTCCCCGCCCCTTTACACCTACATCACTCTTTCAACTATTACTTATCCAAACCCATCCATTGCTCCAAACACTGGGCACCCTGTGCAGCCAACTCACACCACATCAGTGTGGATAAGACCAGTTCTCTGAAAGCCACTGTGTCACCAAGGATCAGCTCCAGTCACTCCAACTCAGACTCTTCCATTCTAAATGTCACTGAAAGACCAATTATGATGACCATCCTCTCATCACCACAGCCTATTGCGCCTCCAGATTTCCTTACCCCCACCTGGGTAGTGTATTCTCACCCAACATGGACTAGTGTACGGAAGGATCTTGGAGTGTTTCTCAACCTGTTTCCACGTGATCCAGACAGTTGGCATGGCCCCTGGGTGATCTACAAAGGTCCAAGTGCCTACTCTGATCTGGCCTATCTGGAACTCTCAGCCTCACCTGGGTCCCCGCCTGCAGTAGCCTTTGCCTGTCTATTTGAGTGCGGCACCAAAACACCTTATGATGAAATCTGTTTTAGCATCTTCACCCTCTACGAGCTTATTGATAACCTGCCCCGGGATGTGCAATCTGGACTGGACAGTACTGTTAATCAAAGGCATCACAGCAAGCGGCAAACACTCCAAGTTACAGAGGCAGGGTGTTGTAGTTCTAATAGATGTGATACACAAAATCTAAACTGTCTCTATGACATGATTCATGGAAATAAGAAAGATAACAAGCTGAGTCCCCTGTGTTCTTTGTCTTAGAGTTCCCGTGATTATTGGAATGACGCTTCCTTTTTAAGTCCTTGGGCGGCTTAAATGCTTTTTTTGGTGAGGAAAGATTTACTAACCTTGAATTAATGGACGGTGTTGTGATCTTTGCGGAATCAATGCACACCCCGATCGCAGCACTTCAGAATGAGAATTGCCTTTATTGTCAATGTAATTTGCATTACAACGTGATTCGAGTGCAACTCCAAAAAGGTGCTTTCCATGGTGCGAGTAATTTTTAGCCAAATAAAAGATAGTGAAATTTAACAGTAAATTATTCAGAGTATATGTACAACTATATAAACATAAGGTAAAATAAGATAAAATAAAATGAAATGTGGACTAAGTAATGTAAAACAAGAATTATATACAACTGTGGAATCATATTGCATGGGAATATTGCACATGGTTTACAGATACTGCACAAGAAACTTGAAAGGTGCAGATTAGAGTGATTTGTTTTTGTTCAGAGCAGTGATCGCTCTGGGGAGAAAGCTGGATTTCATTCATATGTTTTTACGTCAGACATGCTTGAACCCTCGTGCGCATGCGTGAGTTTTTCCACGCCTGTCGGTTACGTCATTCGCCTGTGAGCACACCTTGGGAAGGAGTGGTCCCGCCCCCTCGTTGAATTTTCATTGTCTGGAAATGGCAGAATGAAAAGGACTTTTTTTCCATCAGAATTTTTTCAGAAGCTGTTAGAGACTGGCACCTGGAAATCATTCGAAAAATTTATCTAGTTTTCGGTGAAAATTTTACGGGCTTCACAGAGAATAAGGACTGTTACTACAGCTTTAAGGACCCCTTTAAGGATGCTCGGCGCGCCGCGCTCCGAGCTGCGACGACGCGGCACAAGCCACCGGACCATTTCTAAACGGATGGCTCTGTGGATACGAGACCATCGTGTGCTCTTTCTCTGGTTATCACAAGAGCTGGACATCAGCCATTTTCCGGCAGATTTCACTTTTAACAAGAGATTTTGTCATGGAAAGCATGACTTTGGAAGCGAGACAAAGGAACACCTCCGTTTCGGCGTGTCATGGGACAAGTTTGGACATGCCTATCTCGGCTTTCAATGCTTACCAGTCCAGTAAGTATCAGAGAAATTGTGGAGAGCTGGACATGTCCAAACTTGTCCTCTGACACGCCGAAACGGAGGTGTTCTTTTGTCTCGCTTCCAAAGCGAATCGGTCTTACGTGCGAAGCCTCCTCGTGGCTATCCATGACAAAATCTCTTGTTAAAAATGAAATTTGCCGGAAAATGGCTGATGTCCAGCTCTTGTGATAACCAGAGAAAGAGCACACGACGGTCTCGTATCCACAGAGCCATCCGTTTAGAAATGGTCTGGTGGCTTGTACCGTGTCGTCGCAGCTCGGAGCGCCGAGCGTCCTTAAAGGGGTCCTTAAAGCTGTAGTAACAGTCCTTATTCTCTGTGAAGCCCGTAAAATATTCACCAAAAGCCAGATAAATTTTTCGAATGGTTTCCAGGTGCCTGTCTCTAACAGTTTCTGAAAAAATTCTGATGGAAAAAAGTCCTTTTCATTCTGCCATTTCCAGACAATGAAAATCTGATGAGGGGGCGGGACCACTCCTTCCCAAGGCGTGCTCACAGGCGAATGACGTAACCGACAGGCGTGGAAAAACTCACGCATGCGCACAAGGGTTCAAGCATGTCTGACGTAAAAACATATGAATGAAATCCATATAGTTTTTGAAAAAAATAAAAAGGACCGTTACTTTATTGACAGACCTCGTATACCGTCGGCCGGAGGGTAGTAGGTCAAACAGGTGATTGCTGGAGTGGGATGTGTCTTTGCTAATGCCAGCAGCTCTGCTGAGGTAGCGAGAGCTGGCAGTGTCTTCCAGGCTTGGCAGAGAGCAGCCAGTGATCCCCTGGGCCGTTTTGATCACCCTCTGCAGTGCTCTCCTGTCTGCTGCTGAGCACCCCCCGTACCACACTGTGATGCAGTACATCAGGATGCTCTTGATGGTGGCTCTGTAGAACAACACCAGCAGCTTCTCCTCCAGGTTGTTCCTCCTGAGCACCCTCAGGAAGTGGAGTCCCTGCTGGGCTTTCTTCACCACCACTGTGGTGTTGGCAGTCCAGGAAAGGCTGTCAGAGAGCTGCACTCCCAGAAACCTGATGGAGATGACCCTTTCGACACAGTCCCCTTGGAAGTAGAGCAGGGCTGGGTCAGCCCTGTTCTTCCTGAAGTCCAGGATTATTTCTTTTGTTTTTGTGGTGTTCAGCGACAGGTTGTTAACTGAACGCCATGCTGTCAGTCGATTTACCTCGTCTCTATTGTCGGTCTCATCCCCCCCTGAGATGAGCCCAATCACGGTGGTATCATCTGCAAACTTTGTGATGGTGTTTGTGGGATGGGTCGGAGAGCAGTCGTGCGTGTAAAGGGTGAACAGGAGGGGGCTCAGTACACAGCCTTAAGGGGAACCGGTGCTGAGTGTGATGGTGTAGGAAAGGTGGAGGCCAAGTTTCACGGACTGTGGGCAGTTTGTGAGGAAGTCCTTGATCCACTGGCAGATGGGGTGGAGATGCCCAGATGTGTCAGTTTCTGGACCAGGATCTCCGGGATGATGTGATTGAAGGCTGAGCTGAAGTCCAGGAAGAGCATCCTCACATAGCTCTCCTGATGCTCCAGGTGGCTCAGTGCAGTGTGGAGAGCTGTGGTGATAGCGTCTTCTGTGGAATGGTTTGCCCTGTAGGCAAACTGGTGGGGGTCCAAGTGGGAGGCAGACAGGCTCTGATGTGCTGAGAGACCAGTCTTTCAAAGCACTTCATGACCACAGGCGTAAGTGCAACAGGCCTGTAGTCATTTATGCTCTCCACTGCTGACTTCTTTGGGACTGGAATGATGGTGGAGGATTTGGGGCAGGGTGGAATGGTGGCCTGTGACAGGGACAGGTTGAAGATGCAGGTGAAAACTCCAGCCAGTTGGTCAGCACACACTTTCAGTACCTTTCCAGGTACACCATCGGGGCTGGCCGTCTTCCTGGGGTACACCGCCTTCAGCACACATCTCACTTCATGTTCCTGAAGTGTTAGTGTGCTAGTGCTGGAGGGTGGTGGGTGTGGAGTTGCTGCTGGTCTGTCTGCTTTGAAGCGGGCAAAGAAGCGGTTCAGCTCCTCTGACAGCAAGGCATCAGACCTAGCATTTCCTGGGTTGCTGCTTCTGTAGTTGGTTATATGATTTATTCCCTGCCACATCCTTCTGGGGTCATTTACAGTGAAGTGGTCCTCTATCTTTTCCTTATAGGCAGCCTTGGCCTCTCTGATGCCTCTTTTCAGATCGGACCTGGTCGCGCTGTACAGGGCACTGTCCCCTGATTTAAAGGCGGAGTTGCAGCTTTTTAATAGTTACTGGACTGCACTGTTCATCCAGGGCTTCTGGTTTGGAAAGACCCTGACCCTTTTGTTGACGGTGACAGTGTCAACAGAGTTCTTGATGTAGGAGAGTATGGTGTCAATGTACTCCTGCAGGTTGTGGCTGGAAAATAAATCCCATACAGTCCGTGAGAAGCAGTCCTGTAGCTGAAGCGCTCCTTCAGGTCAGGTTTGGATTGTCTTTCGTTGTGGCTTTGTTCGCCTCAGCAGGGGGGTGTAGGTGGGGGTGAGGGACAGGCAGAAATGGTCAGATCCAGCGAGATGGGGGAGGGGAGTGACTTTGTACACGTGTTTAATGTTTGAGTAAACATGGTCCAAAGTATTTTCCCCTCTGGTGGCACACTTCATGTACTGAACGAACTTAGGGAGCACAGTCTTTAAACACCCTTGGTTGAAGTCACCAGCAACAATACAAACGCCATTCGGGTGGGCCAGCTGCTGTTTATTTACACAAGCGAGCAAGAGGCTAAGGGCCATGCTAACGTTAGTATCGGGTGGGATGTAAACAGCAAACACAACGGCTACTGTGAACCCCCTTTGGAGATAAAAGGTCTGCATGAGAATGCCAGCACCTCTAAATCAGGAGAACACAGAGTCAATGACCCTGCTGCTACAGCACCACTCGCAGTTCATATAAACACAGAGCCCCCCACCTCTACTCTTACCCGAATCACTGGTTCTGTCCTGCCGGTGTAGCGTGCGGCCTGCTAGCTTGACTGCAGCATCGGGGATCAGCGGGTGAAGCCACATCTCCGTGATGAAAATAACGCTGCAGTTCCGCACAAAGCTGTTTGTGGCCATCTGTAGCTCCAGTTCGTCCATTTTGTGTGTGATGGATCTAGTGTTTGAGAGGAAGAGGCTCGGTAATGCTGCCCTGTGAGATTGTTTACGTAGCCTAGCATCAGAGCTGGACCGACATCCTCGCTTCTGCTTCCTATCTCTAGGCCGCCTTCCACCTGCTGGGCAGGCTGGTAATCCACAGAAAGCCCGGTGTTCTCACTTTGTCCTCTGGGATGTTGTGGTACTGGTGGAATTTGCTCGTAACCAACAGTTTGTACCTCAGATCGAGGTCGATAAGGTTCCACTGACTTGAGATGCTGAGTGAAGAATCGGAGTGTCTGGGTTGGTGATTGTCCTGGATCAAGACTAAGATGGAATCAGCCGTCAGATGTGTATCTGTATGTGGTGTAGCCATATTCACTTATCTCAGCAGTGACATTTGTGTCTCTGGGTCCTCAACCTTTGAGATCAAGAGTTGCCTGGGAAGAGATTATGGAGTCATGGAGTCACTGGACACAGGTGTTTGGTGACAGCAGTATCTGCAGAAAAACAAGCTCTATTGACTTTTTTAAGACTAGCCTTAAAATCTCTTTATTTTCTATTGCTTATCTTTTGGGCAACAAGGTGGCTTAGTGGTTAGAACTGCTGCCTCACAGCAAGAAGGTTGTGGGATCACATCCCACCTGAAACTATTCTTTGTGGAGTTTGCATGTTGTCCCCTTGTTTGTGTGGGTTGCCTCTGGGTACTCCGGCATCCTCCCACTTCCAAAGACATGCAGGTTCAGTGAAGCGGAAAATTTCAGAATGTGTTCATCTATTGTGGCCCTGCGACAAAGTACCGTCCTGTCCAGGATGTACCCCACCTCAAGCCCTATGACTGCTGTGATAGGCTCCAACTCCCCCACCCACGTGTGACCCTTACTTGGTGTAAGTGGGTATAGAAAATGGATGGATGAATGGATGTCTATCATTAGATTTATGGTTTTTACCTCTCCGTGTTACCTGTCTTACTGTATGGTTGTGAGACTTTGCCGCTAACCACTGACCTAATGTGATGTCTGACTAGACATCTGACTAGATGTCTTTGGTACTTGCTTTGGTACTAGGGTGGCCCTTATTTTGCAAAGTTTTGAAATTTAATACTCTGACCCCTGCATAGGTTCAAACTGATGAGAAAACATGCTGTGTAAAATTTTGTTTGTAGAAATTAATTTTTTAGAGGTAGTTCAAAAGCACTGAAATGTTGCCATTTTCATGCTATATAACACCATAAAGCGCTGAAAAACATCCCCACAGCGCGATGCTGCCACCACACATTCATGCCAAAGAGTTTAGCATTCCCGGAGTCAGTGTCGACAACATTTAGCATTTCCTGTTTCAGTGTTGACTGTGCATTGAATTCCCGCAAGATCTCCTTTTTCTCTTTTTAAAAAAAAATTTGTTTCTCTTTTTTCTTAAATGAGACATACATTTTTTTTGGGATGCACTTTATTCTTTTGGCATTTGTGTACATGAGTGCGTGTGGTCAGGTTAAATCAGGGATGCCTGCAGCCTTTCTTACTGGTCTCCAAGGAAAAAAGATTGAGAACCGCTGTGTTAACTCATGGATAAACCCTCACTATTCACGAGAAAATGTACTTTACTTAAATTTAAGGAATGGCAGTACTTTTGGACCGAAAACAAGCAAAGCAGATAGTGCAGTACCAACCATGCGCTAACTGTAGCTGTTCCTTCTAGAGGTGGGCGATACCGGGAATTTTGGTATTGGTCCTATACCAAGTAAATACAGGCCCAGTATTGCCAATATCGATACCAATACTTTTTCATATTTAAACTTCATAGATCCAAAGGATCCAAAAGACGTAGAATTTCCCCAAACATTGTACATGACAACAAAATACTTTATTTATCACAATCAACATTTTTGTTTAACAAATATCACTCAACACAACTTAAAATCTCCTGAGGTAGAGGGCTGACTCGAGGAGAGTGCTGAGTGGGCGGGCCAGGCTGAGCTTACATGCATGGCTGTTGGCTGGCGCCGCTGAGCCACGACGGCACAACAACAAAAGACCGAGGGGGGAGGGTGTGCTGCTCCGTGTTGTGTGACACAGCGCAGTGCTGCTCTTACAGAGAGTAGACTTTGATGAATCTGCGTTCGCAGCAGTCAGTGCGTGTGGGAGAGAAAAAAAGCTTGAGTATCGATCTTTTTACACGAGGATCGTTCAATATCAATACCAGTGTTGGTATTGATATTATCGATATTAGGATCGATCCACCCACCTCTAGTTCATTCACTCGCTTTATGTTAACACCAGCGGCAAATCATGCTCATCTGTACATAAACGCCAATGAGGCCCCACTTAGCAAAGCATGTGATGTCTTCCTTTTCAAGTTTTCCATTGCACTTGTGTTTCATTAGCAAATTAGCTTTCCAGCTAACCTTGAAAAGCATTAATGGACCAATGAGATTCCACTAAATTTAGTTCAGCTACCTTCAAGCCAATTAACATTTCTTTTTAAATAAACGTGAATGTCAAACATTTGTAAACCCTAAAATCATGTGTGTGTTCCTGTTGGAGTTTATACACTAGTTTTTCCACAGTGACAACATGCAACTCAGGCACCAACCCAACTCTGCTAAACTACAAGCTTAATTCCTGCTTTACACGGAAATTGAGGTTCTAAAACACACCTTTATTTTTCAAAACACTACACACAGTTCTCTGGCTTTGGTACAATTTTTATGAAGAAAATCTCTTGTTTTCACAAGGAACACACTGTCATTCAAACTTCTAAAGTTAACTGCCCTACGATGCACAATGACTCTTCACACAGGCCAACACCTGTAGTGCAGCAGATAAGAGAATATTCACAGAGGAATCCTTCAAATGGTGATGCAAGCAAGTACAGGAAGTCTTTTCTTGAGATGAACATTTCTAAAACAAAAAACATGATCACTGACTTTCGCAAAAACAGTGCTCCCAGTCAAGAGGCAACAGTTTTAAAAGGTCAGACAGTGGAGCGAGTGTGTCAGCACATACAAATATCTTGGAACGGTCATTGATGACAAACTGAACTTTGAGGCAAACTGCGACGCTGTGTACAAAAAGGGATGCCAGCACCTGTATTGTCTGAGAAAACTGTCCACTTTTAACATTGACAGAACCATGCTGACCTTGTGTTATCATGCTTTTATAGAATCGGTTTACCCTTTTGTCTTGTTTCATGATTTGGAAGTGTGTTCCTCAAAAACTGTTTAAACCATCCATCCATCCATCCATTTTCTTCTGCTTTATCCGGAGTCGGGTCGCGGGGGCAGCAGCTCAAGCAAAGCCGCCCAGACCTCCCGATCCACACACACATCCCCCAGCTCCTCCAGGGGAACCCCAAGGCGTTCCCAAGCCAGCCGAGAGATGTAGTCCCTCCAGCGTGTCCTGGGTCTTCCCCGGGGGCCTCCTCCCAATGGGACGTGCCCGGAACACCTCTCCAGCGAAGCGACCAGGGGGCATCTGGAAAAGATGCCCGAGCCACCTCAACTGACTCCTTTCAATGTGGAGGAGCAGCGGCTCGACTCCGAGCTCCTCCCAAGTGACCGAGCTCCTCACCCTATCTCTAAGGGAGCGCCCAGCCACCCTGCAGAGGAAACTCATCTCGGCCGCTTGTACTCGCAATCTCGTTCTTTCGGTCATGAGCCAAATCTCATGACCATAGGTGAAGATCGGAACGTAGATCGACCGGTAAATTGAGAGCTTTGCCCCCTTACTCAGCTCTCTTCACCACAACGGTCCGATACAGCGACCACATCACTGCAGATGCTGCACCGATCTGTCTATCGATCTCACGCTCCATCCGTCCCTCACTCGTGAACAAGACCCCGAGATACAAACTCCTCCACTTGAGGCAAGGACACTCCACCGACCTGTAGAGGGCAAAGCACCTTTTTCCGGCTGAGAACCATGGCCTCGGATTTGGAGGTGCTGATTCTCATCCCGGACTGTTTAACTGTTTAAACCAAATTGTGAAATGATTGAGCAAGCTAATTGGAGAGTCTCATCTTCAGCCAGAATCCCTGTATACTAAACAGGTACCGATAGCTGGTTCGATTCAGAGAGAAGTCTCCCACCCTCTTCATGGTGAGTTTCAGCTGCTCCCCTCATGTCAGAGGATCAGGAAAACCAAACGCTATAAAAACAGCTTTGTACCAGCAGCCATCAGTGCTGTTAACAAGTAACAGAAACTTAAATTTAATTGATGTATTTATTTTTTGTATAGTTTCTTTTACCTTGTTTTTATGAACAGCACATTTTTATTTTATTTCTTTTATCCTTTGGCTTGGTATTACATGTTTTTAGACTTTCTACCTATTGGTGTTATAACTCGTCTTGCTTTTTATTTTTATCTTGGGGCCATCCTCTTGTTCTTTTAGCCTTGGCAATGTTGTTCTGTGTTGCTGTGTATTTACAAAACGAGATGACTCACTCACTGTAATCCAAATTTACCCAAGGGTAAAAAATAAATTGAATCTGAAGCACCAAATTTGTGTCATGTGTTGTGCTTAGTTATATTACAGGGTAACATGTTATATGCTGTTGAATACAATGGATGTTGACATGGTTTGAGCTTTACTCTGGACACCAAAAATTCAACACGGTCAAAACTATTCTATTTATTAATCCTATTACCTCAACCAATATATATATATATAATAATTTATACCAAATCTGGAGTAACTTTAACTTTTGGCCTCTGTACAAACTGAAATTGAGCATGTAATAAACATTGTACAGTAGTGTTCAGAATAATAGTAGTGCTATGTGACTAAAAAGGTTAACCCAGGTTTTGAGTATATTTATTATTGTTACATGGGAAACAAGGTACCAGTAGATTCAGTAGATTCTCACAAATCTAACAACACCAAGCATTCATGATATGCACTCTTAAGGCTATGAAATTGGGCTATTAAGAAAAAAAAAAAGTACAAAAGGGGGTGTTCACAATAATAGCAGCATCTGCTGTTGATGCTACAAACTCAAAACTATTATGTTCAAACTGTTTTTTTTTTTTAGCAATCCTGTGAATCACTAAACTAGTATTTAGTTGTATAACCACAGTTTTTCATGATTTCTTCACTTCTGTGAGGCATTAATTTTGTTGGTTTGGAACCAAGATTTTGCTCGTTTACTAGTGTGCTTGGGGTCATTGTCTTGTTGAAACACCCATTTCAAGGGCATGTCCTCTTCAGCATAAGGCAACATGACCTCAAGTATTTTGACATATCCAAACTGATCCATGATACCTGGTATGCGATATATAAGCCCAACATCATAGTAGGAGAAACATGCCCATATCATGATGCCTGCACCACCATGCTTCGCTGTCTTCACTGTGAACTGTGGCTTGAATTCAGAGTTTGGGGGTCGTCTCACAGACTGTCTGCGGCCCTTGGACCCAAAAAGAACAATTTTACTCTCATCAGTCCACAAAATATTCCTCCATTTCTCTTAGGCCAGTTGATGTGTTCTTTGGCAAATCGTAACCTCTTCTGCACGTCTTTTATTTAACACAGGGACTTTGCGGGGGATTCTTGCAAATAAATTAGCTTCACACAGGCGTCTTCTAACTGTCACAGCACTTATAGGTAACTCCAGACTGTCTTTGATCATCCTGGAGCTGATCAATGGGTGAGCCTTTGCCATTCTGGTTATTCTTCTATCCATTTTGATGGTTGTTTTCCATTTTCTTCCACGCGTCTCTGGTTTTTTGTCCATTTGAAAGCATTGGAGATCATTGTAGATGAACAGCCTATAATTTTTTGCACCTGCGCATGTTTTCCCCTCTCCAATCAACTTTTTAATCAAACTACGCTGTTCTTCTGAGCAATGTCTTGAACGTCCATTTTCCTCAGGCTTTCAAGAGAAAAGCATGTTCAACAGGTGCTGGCTTCATCCTTAAATAGGGGACACCTGATTCACACCTGTTTGTTCCACAAAATTGACGAACTCACTGACTGAATACCTTGCTTCGCATGTAATAAGAAATATACGCAAACCTGGATTAATCTTTTTAGTCACATAGCACGACTATTATTCTGAACACTACTGTATTTTATTTAATTTTTGCAAATTCCAGAAACAGGACTTCCTGTTTTTGACTTATTGTGCTGACACTAGCTGGACTGGACTAACCCACTCAGCTGCACATATTTGTTATATGAGCCCAATGTTGTTAACAGTGCAGAGAATATGAAAATATGCCAGAAGTATAATATTTCTGTCCTGTACATGCAGGCACAGGCCATATATTAACAATTTCTCCTAAAAACAAAACGTTCCATTAGATGAACGTGCTCAAATAAAACGTGGTAAAAATAATCTATTTTGAGACTACTCATTCATTCATCTACTTAAGGAATCTAACATCTAATTATTGTGGGGTCAGCTGCTGTCTCTTGGCTACACGCGAAAAATGCTGTATTTCATCAGATATTCCACACAATCTGATTCAAGCTTCTTATCCGCTCTTAAAATGCAGTGAAGCAAGAGCAGCTTGCCTTTTTAGGGCATTTGGATATGGAGAAAGTGAAGCAGGAGTACTATTGTGATAAACACCGTTTTTCACAAGGTCCTGACATTGCTTTACTTCCCTCCCTGCAGACATGTACGTTCTGTTTGTTCAGAATTGCAGTATTTGTTCCAGCAGAAGGCCTCCGTTCTGTCACACAGTTCACCTCAGCACGGGCTACAAAGTGCAGCGATTATTCACACCTCCTGCTCCAACGTAGCACCTCACTCCATCGGAAGTTTCTGACTTAATCGCTTATTTTTGTGAGAGTGGCAAAAATGTTTAGGAGGCTCAGGAGGTCATAGCAGGAACACAAGCAGACAGTTTGTTTGGATAAGAGGAAAGAGAAATATGCTGTGGGGAGACAGCCAGATCAGCGGCTTCTTCCTGTCCTTCCTCTGTTGCATAATTATGCGCTGAAGGAGGTTTATTCTCCTCTCTGCACCCTTTGCAACAGACGTGCTCTTCTCTTCTCTTCTCTGGGATCACACAATATGAGTTTGGAGATGATCATTCTTCTGGCTGTGCTTGCCGGGGTACCTGGGGACACAAACGCAGCGGTGACCCCTGATGCTGACGCAGCTGAACTGTCAGCAGAAGGCTCATCCATCTCTGGCCAGGTGAGGAAACGGGCTTTGTTGGTGGGTAATTTTGCTTCTTTGTTTGATTTTGGTTTCAAGCCCACAAAATGATACACACCGCTCTGTCATCCTGTGTTCACACATGCGTTATATACTGGTGGTATTAAATGTTCTTGTGAAGCACTTGAATCAAACAGGTCACCTCTGTACATGTCACTGAAAAATATAATACATTTATAAAAGAAAAATAAATATCGCGCCTTAAAACATTAGACTGGACATATATTTCTTCATACAGTAGTGTTCAGAATAATAGTAGTGCTATGTGACTAAAAATATTAATCCAGGTTTTGAGTATATTTCTTATTGTTACATGGGAAATAAGGTACCAGTAGATTCAGTAGATTCCCACAAATCCAACAAGACCAAGCATTCATGATATGCACACTCTTAAGGTTATGAAATTGGGCTATTAGTAAAAAAAAAAAGTAGAAAAGGGGGTGTTCACAATAATAGTAGCATCTGCTGTTGACGCTACAAACTCAAAACTATTATATTCAAACTGCTTTTTTAGCAATCCTGTGAATCACTAAACTAGTATTTAGTTGTATAACCACAGTTTTTCATGATTTCTTCACATCTGCGAGGCATTAATTTTGTTGGTTTGGAACCAAGATTTTGCTTATTTACTAGTGTGCTTGGGGTCATTATCTTGTTGAAACACCCATTTCAAGAGCATGTCCTCTTCAGCATAAGGCAACATGACCTCTTCAAGTATTTTGACATATCCAAACTGATCCATGATACCTGGTATGCGATATATAGGCCCAACATCATAGTAGGAGAAACATGCCCATATCATGATGCTTGCACCACCATGCTTCACTGTCTTGACTGTGAACTGTGGCTGGAATTCAGAGTTTGGGGGTCGTCTCACAAACTGTCTGCGGTCCTTGGACCCAAAAAGAACAATTTTACTCTCATCAGTCCACAAAATATTCCTCCATTTCTCTTTAGGCCAGTTGATGTGTTCTTTGGCAAATTGTAACCTCTTCTGCACATCTTTTATTAACCCCTTCTAAGCC
The DNA here is from genome assembly GCF_902500255.1 of Thalassophryne amazonica. Lineage (NCBI taxonomy): Eukaryota > Metazoa > Chordata > Actinopteri > Batrachoidiformes > Batrachoididae > Thalassophryne > Thalassophryne amazonica. The sequence goes on from NC_047106.1 coordinate 98,889,226, forward strand.
TGTATATCCTATTGATGGGAAATTTCACTTATTTGTGAGATACTGACAAGCCAAAATGAGGCAGGTGGTAGGGGGTTAACAGACGGAATTTAGGGGGATTCTTGCAAATAAATTAGCTTCACACAGGCGTCTTCTGTCACAGCACTTACAGGTAACTCCAGACTGTCTATGATCATCCTGGAGCTGATCAGTGGGTGAGCCTTTGCCATTCTGGTTATTCTTCAATCCATTTTGATGGTGTTATCCATTTTCTTCCACAGTCTCTGGTTTTTGTCCATTTTAAAGCATGGAGATCATTGTAGATGAACAGCCTATAATTTTTTGCACCTGTGTATAGGTTTTCCCGTCTCCAATCAACTCTTTTAATCAAACTACGCTTCTTCTGATCAATGTCTTGAACATCCCATTTTCCTCAGGCTTTCAAAGAGAAAAGCATGTTCAACAGGTGCTGGCTTCATCCTTAAATAGGGGACACCTGATTCACACCTGTTTGTTCCACAAAACTGACAAACTCACTGACTGAATGCCACACTACTATTATTGTGAACAGCCCCTTTTCTACTTTTTTTTAACTAATAGCCCAATTTCATAGCCTTAAGAGTGTAATACTGAATCTACTGGTAACTTGTTTCCCATGTAACAATAACAAATATACTCAAAACCTGGATTAATCTTTTTAGTCACATAGCACTACTATTATTCTGAACACTACTGTACATGTCTTCATATGACTGAAATCCATCAAGGGGCTTAGGAGGAGTTGTGTTATCTATAACTCCGCACATGAGGCTAATATCATGTGATGCATTAACACACAAGTCCAATTACTCCAGCCTAGTCGTCAAACTGGAATTATGCCTATCTTCATATGGTGTGCCACTGTGTGACCTTAGGAGTTGCTTTTAAAACACTCGTGTACAGGCGGACAGGGTAATTCCCAGATACCCTCATTTTTTTGTTTTCAGGTTGTTAAAAAAAAGTGCTACACTTTGTCAGTCTCCTTAAATGTTAACTTATATTCTCCATATGATTCCAAAATGATGGGATGAAAATTCAATGTAAAAATTAGAACTGCACTCTCACGAATAAAACATATACATTTAGCTGCAACTGTCATTACACCATTTCTGTACACAGTACAAAAGCCGCTGCAAAACCAGTTAACTCAGAGACTGTCTAAGAACTCACAGTAACCCCCCCATAATCTAAAACACTGGTAACACAGGATTGTGTTCTGATGGGATTAAAGTCAGAACAAAAAAGGATCACAACAATAAGACAATGAGGCTGAACTACAATAGAAAGTATCTGCTGTGTCAGAATGTTTGACTGTCCAAATTAAATGTGAACCCATGATTGAAGACCTGAAGGAGGGTTGATAAAGTCCAGTAACAGCAGGGTGGATGGACTGTTTTTCAGCCCTTAAACTTGCTCTTCTTCACAGGCAGCTGACCTGTGGCCTCTAAATATTTGTGGATGAGTTCCTCTTGCACAGATGGCAGGCAGGGCTGATACTTGCTGTATTCCATGGTGTACTCCCCTTTGCCCTGAATAACCAAGCAATACATAAGGTTTAGAAATAAGAGGAAAGTTCTCTCACTGTGCTCAGTATAATGTGGGCTGTAACAGAGCTTCATCCTTACTTCAGTGCAGGAGCGGAGCTCTGTAGCATAGCCAAACATGTCATTCAGAGGAACCTGTGAGAAGTAACAGTATGTCATGAGCCAATATACCACACACAAGATAAAAACATGAAATGCGCTATATAATTATCAACAGAACACTCACTATTAATTTCAATCCAAAGGTTTATACATTATTACCTGAAGTTGCCAACATTTGTCTGTAGCAGTGTGAAATATTTTATTCAGATAGAACTGATGTGCTGCTCTTCAGCTGTAGGAGTCTGTTTTGTGGACGTATGAGCTGGATCACAGTATTGTGAGTGCAGATTCCAAATCATCTAAAGAGAGGATTTGGTGAGAAGCAACAACTGGGCCTCAAGATCTCATCGCAGCGTTCTCTGCATTCAAATGGCCACCGGATGGATGGATGGACGGGGTGTGCTGCATATCATCACATTAGTCACTCTACAGAACCACCCTGTGTCCCCTCTAAAATGGCCTTCACTGCACATGCATCATGTGGGACACAGCTCCGAATGACGTATGCCACAGGTGAAGACAAGGGCAGACCGATTTTTTGGGGGGAGGGAGACGTTCAGTCGGTGACATCGGTCCATTCCCACCTCCTGAAAAGTAGCCATCTATCTGCCGCTGCTGGGTGATACGGGGCATCCCCACTGGCCCTTTCCAGTTGCTAATATAGTCAGTACTGGGGCACAGGTGCGGCTGATCATGCCCAGAGAAATGCACCACATGATGACACCATTATGTCCCTGAGGGAAGATGGGCCATTCTCTGTGCATAGGAGAAAACTGGAGATCTCCAGCCTGAATAAAATAAAGATTCTCATGAACTAGCGCTAGCAACAAACAACCTACTACCACCTGCTGCTGAGTTACAAAGCCATACGAGGTCTGTTAGAAAACTATCCAACCTTTTATTTTTTGCAAAAACCATATGGATTTGAATCATGTGTGATGGCATCAGCCAAGCTTGAACCTTCGTGCGCATGCGTGTTTTTTTCACGCCTGTCGGATGCGTCATTCGCCTGTGAGCAGGCTTTGTGTGAGCAGTGGTCCACCCCTCTAGTCGGATTTTTATTGCAAATAAAATGTCTGAACAGATTTGGAGCTTTGCTGCATCAAATTTTTCCAGAAACTGTGAGAGACCTCCAGGTGGACACCATTCGGAAAATTCAAATTGCTTTCAGGGATGCTTTTACACAAATTAAGGAGTGCTCCAGCCGGTTAAAGACCGCCCACAGCAGTGCTGAGAGCGTGGTGCACTCCGGCGCCGATCGACAGGCTGAAACCCGCCTGAAACAATCAGATCATTTCCAAAGTGAAGGCTTTGTTGATCCGGGGACGTCATCTGACTACCACAGAAATGGCAGAGAAAGACGTGGACATCAGCACTTTTTCGGCACATTCCACTGTTACAGGAGTTTTTTTTCATGGAAAGAGAAGCGGAGGAATCGCCACGGAGCCACTCATGGCGCGGGACAAAAGCACCTCCGTGTTGGTCTCACAGGACAGCTTTCGGTTGGCTTTTCAGTCGTGTGACTATCCGAGAAATTGTGGAGGATGAGCTGGACATGCCAGAACATGTCCTGTGAGGCTTCATCACGGCGTTGCTTTGCGCCATGCGGCTCCGTCCCGATGCGCGAATTCCTACGCACGTCTGTCTCAATATGCCGAAAAAGTGCTGATGTCCACGTCTTCCGCAATTTCTGTGGTAGTCGACGACGTCCCGGATCAACACAGCGTTCAGTGTGGAAATGAATGGCACATTCCACTGTTACAGGAGTTTTTGTCATGGAAAGAGGAGCGGAGGAATTCGCGCATCGGGACGGAGCCACATGGCGCAAAGCAACGCCGTGATGAAGCCTCACAGGACATGTTCTGGAATGTCCAGCTCATCCACAATTTCTCGGATAGTCACACGACTGAAAAGCCACCGAAAGCTGTCTGAAAGCCATCTGAAAGCCGTCCTGTGAGACCAACACGGAGGTGCTTTTGTCCGCGCCATTCGAACCTTTGTGGCGCATCCCTCCGCTTCTCTTTCCATGACAAAAACTCCTGTACAGGGAATGTGCCGAAAAAGTGCTGATGTCCACGTCTTCTGCCATTTCTGCGGAAGTCAGACGACGTCCCAGATCAACAAAGCCTTCACTTTGGAAATGATCTGGTTGTTTCAGCGGGGTGTCAGCCTGTTGATCGGCGCTCGGAGCGTGCTGCGCTCTCAACCGCTGTGGGTGGTCTTTAAACGGCTGGAGCACTCCTTAATCTGTGTAATCCCCATAAAATCGTCCCTCAAAGCCATCTGAATTTTCCGAATGGTTACCACCTGGAGGTCTCTCAGTTTCTGGAAAAATTTGATGCAGTAAAGCTCCAAATCGTTCAGACATTTTATTCGCAATAAAAATCGATGAGGGGTGGACCACTGCTCACACAAAGCCGGCTCACAGGTGAATGACGCAACCGACAGGCGTGAAAAAACTCACGCATGTGCACGAAGGTTCAAGCTTGGCTGATGCAATCACACGTGATTCAAATCCATATGGTTTTTGCAAAAAATAAAAAGGTCGGATAGTTTTCTAACAGACCTCGTATACTTGAAGACACTAACAGATTTGGCTGTCTGGGATATTAGTTCGACCTACTCCTGACAGCTACAGTGACATACATCATCATCTGATGTGTTAAGCAGCTGCTTTTGGATGTTTAAGAAGAGATGTCCTTCAAGATGGAGCCGTGAAGAATGCAACCAAAAATTCTGTTGTACAGCACAGCTGTCTTACAGTCGCTTTCATACGGTTTGGAAACCTGGGTCACCTACAAATCATAACTCACTGGAAAGCTTCCATCAATTCTATCCTTGCAACAACTTGAAGATTAGCTGGAAGGAGTACAGAAACAAACTCAGTGTTCTTGATGAAGCCAGGTCCACCAGCACTGACACAATCATCGATGGGAATAACCTTCATATCTGAAATGATGACAGTTGACACCTGTAACAGGTCTTTTGTGGTCAAATCAAGAAAGGAAAATAATACAGAAGAGGACAGAAGGCACAATGAGGACATCTTTACAGCAACACTCAAGAGCAGTAACACCGACTACAAAGACCCATCTGAGAGAGAACCACCTGGAGATCCCCCAGTCATTAAAGAGCAGATCATTTCAAACAATACAATGATAGACAGGTGCAGTCACAAATTGAACTAATCAGCCATAACAGCACAGCACAGAAACAAAGCTGGTGATGATCGAGGACAATCATCCTCCATCGTGAGGGAATGTCAAGAGAGGACCACACTCGTTAGATGTACTGAAGCTTAACCATGTTTGGCATTTGGTGAAGAACTAAGTACGTATGTTTCTGGCACCAGTTTAGGCAAACCTGTGTACTGTAATTTCCGGACTATAAGTCACTATTTTTTCACATGCTTTGAACGCTGCGGCTTAAACAATGTTTCAGCTAATTTATGGATTTTTACAGCCTTCTCATAAGTCGAAATATGTCAAGTGATACTGTCCATTAATTGGCTGAAAGCTGTGTCCTCACACGGCATAAATTCAAGACACAATAAATATAAAGTCTTACCTGTTAGTTTTAGTGGATTCACCAACAGGTCCTGAAGAAAATGACATCTGAAAATACTTTAATTCCAGTCCCTCTGGCACTTTGTGCCACAGTTGCACCTCCGTCAGTCAGCAGAGCCTCTCTCTCCTTCTCCCTCCCACCTTCCCACCGTGTCTCTGTCTTTGCGCTATAAGTTGGAAAAGTCACAGCGCCTTAACGTCTCATTTACCACAGACACCAGGTGATCCTGGCTACACGCAAAGACATTTCCTCATGATCCACAAAAAAAAAAAGAAAAAAGAAAAAGTTAAAATTACCCAGTTCTCCGTGTGGAGCAGAGACGCTGCGCAACACTATGCGCATACTGGATGTCGTGCTCGTCAGAAAAAAATATTTACAGTACGTATTTAATTAAAAGTTAAAAAATTTTTCTGTCTAACAACTTTCTGTGTAAATATCTCATGTTACAATGTGGAGACCCGCGGCTTATAGACAAGTGTGGCCTATTTATGTACAATTTCTTTTTTAAACTGGTGGGTGTGGCTTATATTCAGGTGCGCTCTACTGTATAGTCCGGAAATTACGGTAATGATCATTTAGCTCACTAAACCTCTTGCTGACAATTCATCAAAAACAATTTCAACTTGTAAAATTGCCACATTTGAAAGCATTCTGCCTTTTTGTGTGCCAAAATTAGTCATCACACTGCTGCTAAATGGGAGTAAAGTGTTGTGTATATATTTCATCAGATGTAAATACATGAAATGGTGGTGTTTTACATAGAAAAATTCCAAAGTGACTCACATTAGCATAAAGGGTAAAGTATTCTTCAGCCCCATCCTGTCCTGTAATAACACCATGGCGCCTATTAATTCCAGCGATAACTGCTCCCTGAAACTCCTGAGGTGCCACAACTTCCACAGACATGACCGGCTCCAGGATGACAACGTTTGCATTTTCCATAGCTGTCAAAAGAACATTTAAAATTACACAGATCAATGCTTTTCACAAGTAACTTAACAACAAAAATGTAGCCAAAGCCTTTCATAACCAAGAGTCCTCTCTGATCTGAAACTGATGAATCTCACCTTGCCTTAGAGCGCCCTCTCCTGCACGGATGAAGGAGATCTCATTGGAATCGACCATGTGATTCGCTCCATCTTCCAAGAGGAACCTGACTCCTGAGATTTTGTGTCCACTCAGAGGGCCTTTCTCACAGGTGTCCCTGAACCCCTGAGTCATAATGGTTACAAAAATGAAACAAGAGATGAGGAAGTAAATAAAGACATTATATACAGAAAATAGAAAACCAACTCACAGAAAACCATTTTACAGAAAACCAACTCACACTGACCAATACCTGCTCTTTGGCTCAAACCACCCCCTTGAACACAAGCTCGGGGTGATCAGGACGCTTCAACACAGAGCCCTACAGGTGCCCACAACTGCAGAGGGAAGGGCTAAAGAACAACAACTTGTCCGGAAAGCCCTCACAGTATGTGGGTACCCACGATGGTCCCTGGACAAAGTGCAGAAGTCCCAGAGAACAAAGAGACCAGATAGACAGGAGACGGAGACAAGAAGAAGAGGAGTGTCTCTCCCTTATTTAGCAGGAGTAGGGGAAAAACTACAGAGGATCTTCAGACAGCACAAAATCCCAGTTTACTTTAAACCGGTTAACACCTTGAGACAGAAATTAGTTCACCCTAAGGACAGGATCCTAGTTACAAACAGAGCAATGTAGTGTATTCTATCAGATGTCAGGAAAACTGTAACGAACACTACATAGGTGAGACTAAGCAACCTTTACACAAAAGGCTATACCAGCACCGCAGAGAGGGCGACAGTGGACCTCAGTCTGCAGTTCATCTCCACCTTAAAGACACTAACCACACGTTTGAGGACAAGGAAGTTAAAATATAAGCCAGAGAGAAGAAATGGTTTGAGAGAGGGGTCAAGGAGGCATTCTTTGTGAAACGTTTGAAACCCAGCCTTAACCGGGGAGGGGGTCTGAGACACACTTTATCCCCTGTTTACAATGGGGTACTCAGGTCAAAGCAGTTTCAGTCTTTTGTTCATGGTAATGAGTCAATCACGCCATCAGCAGAGTCATCAAGGGAGCCATTAGGAGAGGGTCTGTCCCATCATTAGGAGGGAGCTAACTAGAGCACAATAGGGTGCTAATTAGAGCTACTGTTTAGTCACTAGCCCAGTGGTGCGCAAACTGTGTACGGGGGAATGTCATGATTTTCCACATTTTTTCCTTCATTACAAAATCTCCTATAACATTGGAATCTGCCAAAAAATGGCTGATGTCCACCTCTTGTGCCATTTCTCTGGTAGTCAGACGACGTCCCGGATCAACACAGCATTCAGTTTGGAAATGATCTGGTCGTTTCAGCCTGTTGATCGCTGCTCGGAGCGCGGCACGCCCTGCGCCATTGTGGGCCATCTTTAAACCGGTTGTAATGCTCCTTAATCTGTGTGATCCCCATAGAATCTTCACCGAAAGCCATCTGAATTTTCCAAATGGTTTCCACCTGGCTGTCTCACACAGTTTCTGAAAAAATTTTCATGCAGCAAAGCGGCAGTCGCTTGGCCATTTTCCTGACAATGAAAATCCGACGAGAGGGGTGGACCACTGCTCACTCAAACCCTGCCCGCAGGCAAATGATGCAACCGACAGGCGTGAAAAAACTCACGTATGCGCACGAAGGTTCAAGCTTGGCTGATGCAAGCGCACATGATTCAAATCTATAGTTTTTGCAAAAAATAAAAAGGTCGGATAGTTTTCTAACAGACCTCGTATAACAACGGAGACCCCGGACTGTTGAACAACTGAGTCGTACATCAAGCAAGAATGGGAAAGAATTCCACCTACAATGCTTCAACAATTGGTGTCCTCAGTTCCGAAACGCTTATTGAGTGTTGTTAGAAGGAAAGGTGATGTAACACAGTGGTAAACATACCACTGTCCCAGCTTTTTGGAAATGTGTTGTGGGCATCCATTTCAAAATGAGCAAATATTTGCACAAAAACAATAAAGTTTAGCAGTTTGAACATTAAACATCTTGTCTTTGTGGTGTACATAATTGAATATAGGTTAAAGAGGATTTGCAAATCATTGTATTTTGTTTTATTTACATTTTACACAATGCTTCACTGTGGTGAATGATGCTGGTATTCCCACAGTTTCCAGTTCATTGCAGGCCTGAGCCTTGGTGGTTCTTGGGTTGGGTTGCATCCAGATTAACTTGCTTAGGATGTTCAGGAACAGTTCCTGAACATCCTAAGCAAGTTAATCTCATCTGAGGGTGACAGTTTTGGTCTTCTTCCAGACAAAGTGGCGACACATCAGACTAACGTCTACTTACGTACAATTGTTTGAACTGATGATCGTGAAAGCTGTGATTCTTTAGAAATGGCTCCAAGAGACCTTCCCGGCTTGTTTAAATCTGCTATTCTCCTTTGTAGACCTCTCTGAGTTCTTTGGACTTTTCCATTGTTCGGTCAAGCCATTGAGTGCCATCAAACACATCCTTTTTATACTGACAAAGAAACTACCAGTTGTATTCAATCACGATCACTAATAAAAAGTTAAAAGGCCTTGAGCTTGTTGCATTAAAAGACACTGTAGAACCTTCAGCATCACTTATTAAAATATTTAAGTGAATAGTTAGTTCCTTTGGCTGCTGCTCCGTTGTTTTTCCAACAGAGCAGCCGGTCGCCACAGGAGATCCAAGGTGGCTCTGCATGTTGATATGGCACAAGTTTTACGCCGGATGCCTTTTGTGATGCAACTCCACATTACATGGAGAAATGGGCAGGGGTGGGGGTTTGAACCGGGAATCTTCTGCACTGAAACCGAGCACACCAACCACTTGCCCACCAAAATATTTACGTGAATAAAGCACAACAGTACTTGTGCACAAAATCAATTCTTGAATGGAAATTTTTGGGTCAACATTCATTAACATACCAAAGTTGGTAGAAATCATTAAAAGGACCTGTGAGCAGTCGTCCAACAGGCAAATATGACCTTAGGCCCTATGATTGCCCTTTGGCAGATTTGATCGTTTTGGGCAATTGTGGAAAGTTAAATTAAATTTTGATCTTTGACTCCAGTGACTTGACTTTGGGCACTTTAAGAGGAATTCTGGGCTTGACCTTACTAAGTTTGATGGAAGTCAGGAAAACCACATGGGAGAAGTAGGGGAACAAACAGACAAAAAAACCTCTCAAATTATAGCATGATACATCCAGTACAAATATTTGCAACAGAATGCAGCTTGTCCTTGTAGGATACGTTTGCCTGGTTTTTACATTATTGTTGGAAATATTGAATCTGTTCCATTTTGAGTGCTTAAGGTGAAGCTGTTTTATTGCTAGTTTAAAAATATTTAGATGCAACATGATTTTTTTTTTTCAGTCTAAGTGTATAATTTTGACTCCTCCTTTCCAGCAGAATGGGCTACTTTTGCTCTTGGCCCCGGTCACGGGATCCAGCTGAAATCTGGTCGCCTGTTGATTCCCGCCTACGCTTACCACATTGAGTGCAAAGAGTGCTTCGGACAGCTCTGCCAGACCACGCCCCATTCATTCTGCTTTCACAGTGACACTCATGGGCGAACCTGGAGTTTTGGGCAGGCGGTCCCTGGTCCAGAGAGTGTGGAGTGTCAGATGGTGTCAGTGGATGAAGAGGGGGACTAACTTATTGTACTGTAATGCACGCAGCCCTCTTGGCTACAGGGTTCAGGCGGTCAGTCTTGATGATGGAGCAGTGTTTCAGGAGGGACAACTTGTGCAGCGACTAGTAGAGCCTCAAAATGGTTGTCATGGAAGTATTGTAGGATTCCCCGCCCCTTTACACCTACATCACTCTTTCAACTATTACTTATCCAAACCCATCCATTGCTCCAAACACTGGGCACCCTGTGCAGCCAACTCACACCACATCAGTGTGGATAAGACCAGTTCTCTGAAAGCCACTGTGTCACCAAGGATCAGCTCCAGTCACTCCAACTCAGACTCTTCCATTCTAAATGTCACTGAAAGACCAATTATGATGACCATCCTCTCATCACCACAGCCTATTGCGCCTCCAGATTTCCTTACCCCCACCTGGGTAGTGTATTCTCACCCAACATGGACTAGTGTACGGAAGGATCTTGGAGTGTTTCTCAACCTGTTTCCACGTGATCCAGACAGTTGGCATGGCCCCTGGGTGATCTACAAAGGTCCAAGTGCCTACTCTGATCTGGCCTATCTGGAACTCTCAGCCTCACCTGGGTCCCCGCCTGCAGTAGCCTTTGCCTGTCTATTTGAGTGCGGCACCAAAACACCTTATGATGAAATCTGTTTTAGCATCTTCACCCTCTACGAGCTTATTGATAACCTGCCCCGGGATGTGCAATCTGGACTGGACAGCACTGTTAATCAAAGGCATCACAGCAAGCGGCAAACACTCCAAGTTACAGAGGCAGGGTGTTGTAGTTCTAATAGATGTGATACACAAAATCTAAACTGTCTCTATGACATGATTCATGGAAATAAGAAAGATAACAAGCTGAGTCCCCTGTGTTCTTTGTCTTAGAGTTCCCGTGATTATTGGAATGACGCTTCCTTTTTAAGTCCTTGGGCGGCTTAAATGCTTTTTTTGGTGAGGAAAGATTTACTAACCTTGAATTAATGGACGGTGTTGTGATCTTTGCGGAATCAATGCACACCCCGATCGCAGCACTTCAGAATGAGAATTGCCTTTATTGTCAATGTAATTTGCATTACAACGTGATTCGAGTGCAACTCCAAAAAGGTGCTTTCCATGGTGCGAGTAATTTTTAGCCAAATAAAAGATAGTGAAATTTAACAGTAAATTATTCAGAGTATATGTACAACTAATATAAACATAAGGTAAAATAAGATAAAATAAAATGAAATGTGGACTAAGTAATGTAAAACAAGAATTATATACAACTGTGGAATCATATTGCATGGGAATATTGCACATGGTTTACAGATACTGCACAAGAAACTTGAAAGGTGCAGATTAGAGTGATTTGTTTTTGTTCAGAGCAGTGATCGCTCTGGGGAGAAAGCTGGATTTCATTCATATGTTTTTACGTCAGACATGCTTGAACCCTCGTGCGCATGCGTGTTTTTCCACGCCTGTCGGTTACGTCATTCGCCTGTGAGCACACCTTGGGAAGGAGTGGTCCCGCCCCCTCGTTGAATTTTCATTGTCTGGAAATGGCAGAATGAAAAGGACTTTTTTTCCATCAGAATTTTTTCAGAAGCTGTTAGAGACTGGCACCTGGAAATCATTCGAAAAATTTATCTAGTTTTCGGTGAAAATTTTACGGGCTTCACAGAGAATAAGGACTGTTACTACAGCTTTAAGGACCCTTTAAGGATGCTCGGCGCGCCGCGCTCCGAGCTGCGACGACGCGGCACAAGCCACCGGACCATTTCTAAACGGATGGCTCTGTGGATACGAGACCATCGTGTGCTCTTTCTCTGGTTATCACAAGAGCTGGACATCAGCCATTTTCCGGCAGATTTCACTTTTAACAAGAGATTTTGTCATGGAAAGCATGACTTTGGAAGCGAGACAAAGGAACACCTCCGTTTCGGCGTGTCATGGGACAAGTTTGGACATGCCTATCTCGGCTTTCAATGCTTACCAGTCCAGTAAGTATCAGAGAAATTGTGGAGAGCTGGACATGTCCAAACTTGTCCTCTGACACGCCGAAACGGAGGTGTTCTTTTGTCTCGCTTCCAAAGCGAATCGGTCTTTACGTGCGAAGCCTCCTCGTGGCTATCCATGACAAAATCTCTTGTTAAAAATGAAATTTGCCGGAAAATGGCTGATGTCCAGCTCTTGTGATAACCAGAGAAAGAGCACACGACGGTCTCGTATCCACAGAGCCATCCGTTTAGAAATGGTCTGGTGGCTTGTACCGTGTCGTCGCAGCTCGGAGCGCCGAGCGTCCTTAAAGGGGTCCTTAAAGCTGTAGTAACAGTCCTTATTCTCTGTGAAGCCCGTAAAATATTCACCAAAAGCCAGATAAATTTTTCGAATGGTTTCCAGGTGCCTGTCTCTAACAGTTTCTGAAAAAATTCTGATGGAAAAAAGTCCTTTTCATTCTGCCATTTCCAGACAATGAAAATCTGATGAGGGGGGCGGGACCACTCCTTCCCAAGGCGTGCTCACAGGCGAATGACGTAACCGACAGGCGTGGAAAAACTCACGCATGCGCACAAGGGTTCAAGCATGTCTGACGTAAAAACATATGAATGAAATCCATATAGTTTTGAAAAAATAAAAAGGACCCTTTATTGACAGACCTCGTATACCGTCGGCCGGAGGGTAGTAGGTCAAACAGGTGATTGCTGGAGTGGGATGTGTCTTTGCTAATGCCAGCAGCTCTGCTGAGGTAGCGAGAGCTGGCAGTGTCTTCCAGGCTTGGCAGAGAGCAGCCAGTGATCCCCTGGGCCGTTTTGATCACCCTCTGCAGTGCTCTCCTGTCTGCTGCTGAGCACCCCCCGTACCACACTGTGATGCAGTACATCAGGATGCTCTTGATGGTGGCTCTGTAGAACAACACCAGCAGCTTCTCCTCCAGGTTGTTCCTCCTGAGCACCTCAGGAAGTGGAGTCCCTGCTGGGCTTTCTTCACCACCACTGTGGTGTTGGCAGTCCAGGAAAGGCTGTCAGAGAGCTGCACTCCCAGAAACCTGATGGAGATGACCCTTTCGACACAGTCCCCTTGGAAGTAGAGCAGGGCTGGGTCAGCCCTGTTCTTCCTGAAGTCCAGGATTATTTCTTTTGTTTTTGTGGTGTTCAGCGACAGGTTGTTAACTGAACGCCATGCTGTCAGTCGATTTACCTCGTCTCTATTGTCGGTCTCATCCCCCCCTGAGATGAGCCCAATCACGGTGGTATCATCTGCAAACTTTGTGATGGTGTTTGTGGGATGGGTCGGAGAGCAGTCGTGCGTGTAAAGGGTGAACAGGAGGGGGCTCAGACACAGCCTTAAGGGGAACGGTGCTGAGTGTGATGGGGTAGGAAAGGTGGAGGCCAAGTTTCACGGACTGTGGGCAGTTTGTGAGGAAGTCCTTGATCCACTGGCAGATGGGGTGGAGATGCCCAGATGTGTCAGTTTCTGGACCAGGATCTCCGGGATGATGTGATTGAAGGCTGAGCTGAAGTCCAGGAAGAGCATCCTCACATAGCTCTCCTGATGCTCCAGGTGGCTCAGTGCAGTGTGGAGAGCTGTGGTGATAGCGTCTTCTGTGGAATGGTTTGCCCTGTAGGCAAACTGGGGGGGTCCAAGTGGGAGGCAGACAGGCTCTGATGTGCTGAGAGACCAGTCTTTCAAAGCACTTCATGACCACAGGCGTAAGTGCAACAGGCCTGTAGTCATTTATGCTCTCCACTGCTGACTTCTTTGGGACTGGAATGATGGTGGAGGATTTGGGGCAGGGTGGAATGGTGGCCTGTGACAGGGACAGGTTGAAGATGCAGGTGAAAACTCCAGCCAGTTGGTCAGCACACACTTTCAGTACCTTTCCAGGTACACCATCGGGGCTGGCCGTCTTCCTGGGGTACACCGCCTTCAGCACACATCTCACTTCATGTTCCTGAAGTGTTAGTGTGCTAGTGCTGGAGGGTGGTGGGTGTGGAGTTGCTGCTGGTCTGTCTGCTTTGAAGCGGGCAAAGAAGCGGTTCAGCTCCTCTGACAGCAAGGCATCAGACCTAGCATTCCTGGGTTGCTGCTTCTGTAGTTTTATATGATTTATCCCTGCACAATCCTTCTGGGGTCATTACAGTGAAGTGGTCTCTATCTTTTCCTTATAGGCAGCCTTGGCCTCTGATGCCTCTTTCAGATCGGACCTGGTCGCGCTGTACCAGGGCACTGTCCCCTGATTTAAAGGCGGAGTTTGCAGCTTTTTAATAGTTACTGGACTGCACTGTTCATCCAGGGCTTCTGGTTGGAAAGACCCTGACCCTTTTGTGACGGTGACAGTGTCAACAGAGTTCTTGATGTAGGAGAGTATGGTGTGCAATGTACTCCTGCAGGTTGTGGCTGGAAAATAAATCCCATACAGCCGTGAGAAGCAGTCCTGTAGCTGATAAGCGCTCCTTCAGGTCAGGTTTGGATTGTCTTTCGTTGTGGCTTTGTTCGCCTCAGCAGGGGGGTGTAGGTGGGGGTGAGGACAGGCAGAATGGTCCAGATCCAGCGAGATGGGGGGAGGGAGTGACTTTGTACACGTGTTAATGTTGAGTAAACATGGTCCAAAGTATTTTCCCCTCTGGTGGCACACTCATGACTGAACGAACTTAGGGAGCACAGTCTCTTAAACACCTTGGTTGAAGTCACCAGCAACAATACAAACGCCATTCGGGTGGGCAGCTGCTGTTTATTTTACACAAGCGAGCAAGAGGCTAAGGGCCATGCTAAGTTAGTATCGGGTTGGGATGTAAACCAGCAAACACAACGGCTACTGTGAACCCCCTTTGGAGATAAAAGGTCTGCATGCGAATGCCAGCACCTCTAAATCAGGAGAACACAGAGTCAATGACCCTGCTCTACAGCACCACTCGCATTCATATAAACACAGAGCCCCCCACCTCTACTCTTACCCGAATCACTGGTTCTGTCCTGCCGGTGTAGCGTGCGGCCTGCTAGCTTGACTGCAGCATCGGGGATCAGCGGGTGAAGCCACATCTCCGTGATGAAATAACGCTGCAGTTCCGCACAAAGCTGTTTGTGGCCATCTGTAGCTCCAGTTCGTCCATTTTGTGTGTGATGGATCTAGTTTGAGAGAGAGCTCGGTAATGCTGCCCTGTGAGATTGTTTGTACGCCTAGCATCAGAGCTGGACGACATCCTCGCTTCTGCTTCCTATCTCTAGGCCGCCTTCCACCTGCTGGGCAGGCTGGTAATCCACAGAAAGCCCGGTTTCTCACTTTGTCCTCTGGGATGTTGTGGTACTGGTGGAATTTGCTCGTAACCAACAGTTTGTACCTCAGATCGAGGTCGATGGTTCCACTGACTTGAGATGCTGAGTGAAGAATCGGAGTGTCTGGGTTGGTGATTGTCCTGGATCAAGACTAAGATGGAATCAGCCGTCAGATGTGTATCTGTATGTGGTGTAGCCATATTCACTTATCTCAGCAGTGACATTTGTGTCTCTGGGTCCTCAACCTTGAGATCAAGAGTTGCCTGGGAAGAGATTATGGAGTCATGGAGTCACTGGACACGAGGTGTTTGGTGACAGCAGTATCTGCAGAAAACAAGCTCTATTGACTTGTTTAAAGACTAGCCTTAAAATCTCTTTATTTTCTATTGCTTATCTTTTGGGCAACAAGGTGGCTTAGTGGTTAGAACCTGCTGCCTCACAGCAAGAAGGTTGTGGGATCACATCCCACCTGAAACTATTCTTTGTGGAGTTTGCATGTTGTCCCCTTGTTTGTGTGGGTTGCCTCTGGGTACTCCGGCATCCTCCCACTTCCAAAGACATGCAGGTTCAGTGAAGCGGAAAATTTCAGAATGTGTTCATCTATTGTGGCCCTGCGACAAAGTACCGTCCTGTCCAGGATGTACCCCACCTCAAGCCCTATGACTGCTGTGATAGGCTCCAACTCCCCCACCCACGTGTGACCCTTACTTGGTTAAGTGGTATAGAAAATGGATTGATGAATGGATGTCTAGCATTAGATTTATGGTTTTTACCTCTCCGTGTTCCCTGTCTTACTGTATGGTTGTGAGACTTTGCGCTAACCACTGGCCTAATGTGATTCTGACTAGACATCTGACTAGATGTCTTTGGTACTTGCTTTGGTACTAGGGGTGGCCCTTATTTTGCAAAGTTTTGAAATTTATACTCTGACCCTGCATAGGTTCAAACTGATGAGAAAACATGCTGTGAAAATTTTTGTTTGTAGAAATTATTTTTTAGAGGTAGTTCAAAAAGCACTGAAATGTTGCCATTGTCATGCTATATAACACCATAAAGCGCTGAAAAAACAGTCCCCCAGCGCGATGCTGCCACCACCACATTCATGCCAAGAGTTTAGCATTCCCGGAGTCAAGTGTCGACAACATTTAGCATTTCCTGTTTCAGTGTTGATGTGCATTGAATTTCCCGCAAGATCTCCTTTTTTCTCTTTTTAAAAAAAATTGTTTCTCTTTTTTCTTAAATGAGACATACATTTTTTTGGGATGCACTTTATTCTTTTGGCATTTGTGTACATGAGTGCGTGTGGTCAGGTTAAATCAGGATGCCTGCAGCCTTTCTTACTGGTCTCCAAGGAAAAAAGATTGAGAACCGCTGTGTTAATCTCATGGATAAACCCTCACTATTCACGAGAAAATGTACTTTACTTAAATTTAAGGAATGGCAGTACTTTTGACCGAAAACAAGCAAAGCAGATAGTGCAGTACCAACCATGCGCTAACTGTAGCTGTTCCTTCTAGAGGTGGGCGATACCGGGAATTTTGGTATTGGTCCTATACCAGTAAATACAGGCCCAGTATTGCCAATATCGATACCAATACTTTTTCATATTTAAACTTCATAGATCCAAAGGATCCAAAAGACGTAGAATTTCCCCAACATTGTACATGACAACAAAATACTTTATTTATCACAATCACATTTTTGTTTAACAATATCACTCAACACAACTTAAAATCTCCTGAGGTAGAGGGCTGACTCGAGGAGAGTGCTGAGTGGGCGGGCCAGGCTGAGCTTACATGCATGGCTGTTGGCTGGCGCCGCTGAGCCACGACGGCACAACAACAAAAGACCGAGGGGGGAGGGTGTGCTGCTCCGTGTTGTGTGACACAGCGCAGTGCTGCTCTTACAGAGAGTAGACTTTGATGAATCTGCGTTCGCAGCAGTCAGTGCGTGTGGGAGAGAAAAAAAGCTTGAGTATCGATCTTTTTACACGAGGATCGTTCAATATCAATACCAGTGTTGGTATTGATATTATCGATATTAGGATCGATCCACCCACCTCTAGTTCATTCACTCGCTTTATGTTAACACCAGCGGCAAATCATGCTCATCTGTACATAAACGCCAATGAGGCCCCACTTAGCAAAGCAGTGATGTCTTCCTTTTCAAGTTTTCCATTGCACTTGTGTTTCATTAGCAAATTAGCTTTCCAGCTAACCTTGAAAAGCATTAATGGACCAATGAGATTCCACTAAATTTAGTTCAGCTACCTTCAAGCCAATTAACATTTCTTTTTAAATAAACGTGAATGTCAAACATTTGTAAACCCTAAAATCATGTGTGTGTTCCTGTTGGAGTTTATACACTAGTTTTTCCACAGTGACAACATGCAACTCAGGCACCAACCCAACTCTGCTAAACTACAAGCTTAATTCCTGCTTTACACGGAAATTGAGGTTCTAAAACACACCTTTATTTTTCAAAACACTACACACAGTTCTCTGGCTTTGGTACAATTTTTATGAAGAAAATCTCTTGTTTTCACAAGGAACACACTGTCATTCAAACTTCTAAAGTTAACTGCCCTACGATGCACAATGACTCTTCACACAGGCCAACACCTGTAGTGCAGCAGATAAGAGAATATTCACAGAGGAATCCTTCAAATGGTGATGCAAGCAAGTACAGGAAGTCTTTTCTTGAGATGAACATTTCTAAAACAAAAACATGATCACTGACTTTCGCAAAAACAGTGCTCCCAGTCAAGAGGCAACAGTTTTAAAAGGTCAGACAGTGGAGCGAGTGTGTCAGCACATACAAATATCTTGGAACGGTCATTGATGACAAACTGAACTTTGAGGCAAACTGCGACGCTGTGTACAAAAAGGGATGCCAGCACCTGTATTGTCTGAGAAAACTGTCCACTTTTAACATTGACAGAAACCATGCTGACCTTGTGTTATCATGCTTTTATAGAATCGGTTTACCCTTTTGTCTTGTTTCATGATTTGGAAGTGTGTTCCTCAAAAACCTGTTTAAACCATCCATCCATCCATCCATTTTCTTCTGCTTTATCCGGGTTGGGTCGCGGGGGCAGCAGCTCAAGCAAAGCCGCCCAGACCTCCCGATCCACACAACACTCCCCCAGCTCCTCCAGGGGAACCCCAAGGCGTTCCCAAGCCAGCCGAGAGATGTAGTCCCTCCAGCGTGTCCTGGGTCTTCCCCGGGGGCCTCCTCCCAATGGGACGTGCCCGGAACACCTCTCCAGCGAAGCGACCAGGGGGCATCTGGAAAAGATGCCCGAGCCACCTCAACTGACTCCTTTCAATGTGGAGGTAGCAGCGGCTCGACTCCGAGCTCCTCCCAAGTGACCGAGCTCCTCACCCTATCTCTAAGGGAGCGCCCAGCCACCCTGCAGAGGAAACTCATCTCGGCCGCTTGTACTCGCAATCTTCGTTCTTCGGTCATGAGCCAAATCTCATGACCATAGGTGAAGATCGGAACGTAGATCGACCGGGTAAATTGAGAGCTTTGCCCCCTTACTCAGCTCTCTTCACCACAACGGTCCGATACAGCGACCACATCACTGCAGATGCTGCACCGATCTGTCTATCGATCTCACGCTCCATCCGTCCCTCACTCGTGAACAAGACCCCCGAGATACAAACTCCTCCACTTGAGGCAAGGACACTCCACCGACCTGTAGAGGGCAAAGCACCTTTTTCCGGCTGAGAACCATGGCCTCGGATTTGGAGGTGCTGATTCTCATCCCGGACTGTTTAACTGTTTAAACCAAATTGTGAAATGATTGAGCAAGCTAATTGGAGAGTCTCATCTTCAGCCAGAATCCCTGTATACTAAACAGGTACCGATAGCTGGTTTCGATTCAGAGAGAAGTCTCCCACCCTCTTCATGGTGAGTTTCAGCTGCTCCCCTCATGTCAGAGGATCAGGAAAACCAAACGCTATAAAAACAGCTTTGTACCAGCAGCCATCAGTGCTGTTAACAAGTAACAGAAACTTAAATTAATTGATGTATTTATTTTTTGTATAGTTTCTTTTACCTTGTTTTTATGAACAGCACATTTTATTTTATTTCTTTTATCCTTTGGCTTGGTATTACATGTTTTTAGACTTTCTACCTATTGGTGTTATAACTCGTCTTGCTTTTTATTTTTATCTTGGGGCCATCCTCTTGTTCTTTTAGCCTTGGCAATGTTGTTCTGTGTTGCTGTGTATTTACAAAACGAGATGACTCACATCACTGTAATCCAAATTTACCCAAGGGTAAAAAATAAATTGAATCTGAAGCACCAAATTTGTGTCATGTGTTGTGCTTAGTTATATTACAGGGTAACATGTTATATGCTGTTGAATACAATGGATGTTGACATGGTTTGAGCTTTACTCTGGACACCAAAAATTCAACACGGTCAAAACTATTCTATTTATTAATCCTATTACCTCAACCAATATATATATATATAATAATTTATACCAAATCTGGAGTAACTTTAACTTTTGGCCTCTGTACAAACTGAAATTGAGCATGTAATAAACATTGTACAGTAGTGTTCAGAATAATAGTAGTGCTATGTGACTAAAAGGTTAACCCAGGTTTTGAGTATATTATTATTGTTACATGGGGAAACAAGGTACCAGTAGATTCAGTAGATTCTCACAAATCTAACAACACCAAGCATTCATGATATGCACTCTTAAGGCTATGAAATTGGGCTATTAAGAAAAAAAAAAAGTACAAAAGGGGGTGTTCACAATAATAGCAGCATCTGCTGTTGATGCTACAAACTCAAAACTATTATGTTCAAACTGTTTTTTTTTTTAGCAATCCTGTGAATCACTAAACTAGTATTTAGTTGTATAACCACAGTTTTTCATGATTTTCTTCACTTCTGTGAGGCATTAATTTGTTGGTTTGGAACCAAGATTTTGCTCGTTTACTAGTGTGCTTGGGGTCATTGTCTTGTTGAAACACCCATTTCAAGGGCATGTCCTCTTCAGCATAAGGCAACATGACCTCAAGTATTTGACATATCCAAACTGATCCATGATACCTGGTATGCGATATATAAGCCCAACATCATAGTAGGAGAAACATGCCCATATCATGATGCCTGCACCACCATGCTTCGCTGTCTTCACTGTGAACTGTGCTTGAATTCAGAGTTTGGGGGTCGTCTCACAGACTGTCTGCGGCCCTTGGACCCAAAAAGAACAATTTTACTCTCATCAGTCCACAAAATATTCCTCCATTTCTCTTTAGGCCAGTTGATGTGTTCTTTGGCAAATCGTAACCTCTTCTGCACGTCTTTTATTTAACACAGGGACTTTGCGGGGGATTCTTGCAAATAAATTAGCTTCACACAGGCGTCTTCTAACTGTCACAGCACTTATAGGTAACTCCAGACTGTCTTTGATCATCCTGGAGCTGATCAATGGGTGAGCCTTTGCCATTCTGGTTATTCTTCTATCCATTTTGATGGTTGTTTTCCATTTTCTTCCACGCGTCTCTGGTTTTTTGTCCATTTGAAAGCATTGGAGATCATTGTAGATGAACAGCCTATAATTTTTTGCACCTGCGCATGTTTTCCCCTCTCCAATCAACTTTTTAATCAAACTACGCTGTTCTTCTGAGCAATGTCTTGAACGTCCCATTTTCCTCAGGCTTTCAAAGAGAAAAGCATGTTCAACAGGTGCTGGCTTCATCCTTAAATAGGGGACACCTGATTCACACCTGTTTGTTCCACAAAATTGACGAACTCACTGACTGAATACCTTGCTTCGCATGTAATAAGAAATATACGCAAAACCTGGATTAATCTTTTTAGTCACATAGCACGACTATTATTCTGAACACTACTGTATTTTATTTAATTTTTGCAAATTCCAGAAACAGGACTTCCTGTTTTTGACTTATTGTGCTGACACTAGCTGGACTGGACTAACCCACTCAGCTGCACATATTTGTTATATGAGCCCAATGTTGTTAACAGTGCAGAGAATATGAAAATATGCCAGAAGTATAATATTTCTGTCCTGTACATGCAGGCACAGGCCATATATTAACAATTTCTCCTAAAAACAAAACGTTCCATTAGATGAACGTGCTCAAATAAAACGTGGTAAAAATAATCTATTTTGAGACTACTCATTCATTCATCTACTTAAGGAATCTAACATCTAATTATTGTGGGGTCAGCTGCTGTCTCTTGGCTACACGCGAAAAATGCTGTATTTCATCAGATATTCCACACAATCTGATTCAAGCTTCTTATCCGCTCTTAAAATGCAGTGAAGCAAGAGCAGCTTGCCTTTTTAGGGCATTTGGATATGGAGAAAGTGAAGCAGGAGTACTATTGTGATAACACCGTTTTTCACAAGGTCCGACATTGCTTTACTTCCCTCCCTGCAGACATGTACGTTCTGTTTGTTCAGAATTGCAGTATTTGTTCCAGCAGAAGGCCTCCGTTCTGTCACACAGTTCACCTCAGCACGGGCTACAAAGTGCAGCGATTATTCACACCTCCTGCTCCAACGTAGCACCTCACTCCATCGGAAGTTTCTGACTTAATCGCTTATTTTTGTGAGAGTGGCAAAAATGTTTAGGAGGCTCAGGAGGTCATAGCAGGAACACAAGCAGACAGTTTGTTTGGATAAGAGGAAAGAGAATATGCTGTGGGAGACAGCCAGATCAGCGGCTTCTTCCTGTCCTTCCTCTGTTGCATAATTATGCGCTGAAGGAGGTTTATTCTCCTCTCTGCACCCTTTGCAACAGACGTGCTCTTCTCTTCTCTTCTCTGGGATCACACAATATGAGTTTGGAGATGATCATTCTTCTGGCTGTGCTTGCCGGGGTACCTGGGGACACAAACGCAGCGGTGACCCCTGATGCTGACGCAGCTGAACTGTCAGCAGAAGGCTCATCCATCTCTGGCCAGGTGAGGAAACGGGCTTTGTTGGTGGGTAATTTTGCTTCTTTGTTTGATTTTGGTTTCAAGCCCACAAAATGATACACACCGCTCTGTCATCCTGTGTTCACACATGCGTTATATACTGGTGGTATTAAATGTTCTTGTGAAGCACTTGAATCAAACAGGTCCACCTCTGTACATGTCACTGAAAAATATAATACATTTATAAAAGAAAAATAAATATCGCGCCTTAAAAACATTAGACTGGACATATATTTCTTCATACAGTAGTGTTCAGAATAATAGTAGTGCTATGTGACTAAAAATATTAATCCAGGTTTTGAGTATATTTCTTATTGTTACATGGGAAATAAGGTACCAGTAGATTCAGTAGATTCCCACAAATCCAACAAGACCAAGCATTCATGATATGCACACTCTTAAGGTTATGAAATTGGGCTATTAGTAAAAAAAAAAAGTAGAAAAGGGGGTGTTCACAATAATAGTAGCATCTGCTGTTGACGCTACAAACTCAAAACTATTATATTCAAACTGCTTTTTTAGCAATCCTGTGAATCACTAAACTAGTATTTAGTTGTATAACCACAGTTTTTCATGATTTCTTCACATCTGCGAGGCATTAATTTTGTTGGTTTGGAACCAAGATTTTGCTTATTTACTAGTGTGCTTGGGGTCATTATCTTGTTGAAACACCCATTCAAGAGCATGTCCTCTTCAGCATAAGGCAACATGACCTCTTCAAGTATTTTGACATATCCAAACTGATCCATGATACCTGGTATGCGATATATAGGCCCAACATCATAGTAGGAGAAACATGCCCATATCATGATGCTTGCACCACCATGCTTCACTGTCTTGACTGTGAACTGTGGCTGGAATTCAGAGTTTGGGGGTCGTCTCACAAACTGTCTGCGGTCCTTGGACCCAAAAAGAACAATTTTACTCTCATCAGTCCACAAAATATTCCTCCATTTCTCTTTAGGCCAGTTGATGTGTTCTTTGGCAAATTGTAACCTCTTCTGCACATCTTTTATTTAACCCCTTCTAAGCCTGTATATCCTATTGATGGGAAATTTCACTTATTTGTGAGATACTGACAAGCCAAAATGAGGCAGGTGGTAGGGGGTTAACAGACGGAATTTAGGGGGATTCTTGCAAATAAATTAGCTTCACACAGGCGTCTTCTGTCACAGCACTTACAGGTAACTCCAGACTGTCTATGATCATCCTGGAGCTGATCAGTGGGTGAGCCTTTGCCATTCTGGTTATTCTTCAATCCATTTTGATGGTTGTTATCCATTTTCTTCCACACGTCTCTGGTTTTTTGTCCATTTTAAAGCATTGGAGATCATTGTAGATGAACAGCCTATAATTTTTTGCACCTGTGTATAGGTTTTCCCGTCTCCAATCAACTTTTTAATCAAACTACGCTTTCTTCTGATCAATGTCTTGAACATCCCATTTTCCTCAGGCTTTCAAAGAGAAAAGCATGTTCAACAGGTGCTGGCTTCATCCTTAAATAGGGGACACCTGATTCACACCTGTTTGTTCCACAAAACTGACAAACTCACTGACTGAATGCCACACTACTATTATTGTGAACAGCCCCTTTTCTACTTTTTTTTAACTAATAGCCCAATTTCATAGCCTTAAGAGTGTAATACTGATCTACTGGTAACTTGTTTCCCATGTAACAATAACAAATATACTCAAAACCTGGATTAATCTTTTTAGTCACATAGCACTACTATTATTCTGAACACTACTGTACATGTCTTCATATGACTGAAATCCATCAAGGGGCTTAGGAGGAGTTGTGTTATCTATAACTCCGCACATGAGGCTAATATCATGTGATGCATTAACACACAAGTCCAATTACTCCAGCCTAGTCGTCAAACTGGAATTATGCCTATCTTCATATGGTGTGCCACTGTGTGACCTTTAGGAGTTGCTTTTAAAACACTCGTGTACAGGCGGACAGGGTAATTCCCAGATACCCTCATTTTTTTGTTTTCAGGTTGTTAAAAAAAAGTGCTACACTTTGTCAGTCTCCTTAAATGTTAACTTATATTCTCCATATGATTCCAAAATGATGGGATGAAAATTCAATGTAAAAATTAGAACTGCACTCTCACGAATAAAACATATACATTTAGCTGCAACTGTCATTACACCATTTCTGTACACAGTACAAAAGCCGCTGCAAAACCAGTTTAACTCAGAGACTGTCTAAAGAACTCACAGTAACCCCCCATAATCTAAAACACTGGTAACACAGGATTGTGTTCTGATGGGATTAAAGTCAGAACAAAAAGGATCACAACAATAAGACAATGAGGCTGAACTACAATAGAAAAGTATCTGCTGTGTCAGAATGTTTGACTGTCCAAATTAAATGTGAACCCATGATTGAAGACCTGAAGGAGGGTTGATAAAGTCCAGTAACAGCAGGGTGGATGGACTGTTTTTCAGCCCTTAAACTTGCTCTTCTTCACAGGCAGCTGACCTGTGGCCTCTAAATATTTGTGGATGAGTTCCTCTTGCACAGATGGCAGGCAGGGCTGATACTTGCTGTATTCCATGGTGTACTCCCCTTTGCCCTGAATAACCAAGCAATACATAAGGTTTAGAAATAAGAGGAAAGTTCTCTCACTGTGCTCAGTATAATGTGGGCTGTAACAGAGCTTCATCCTTACTTCAGTGCAGGAGCGGAGCTCTGTAGCATAGCCAAACATGTCATTCAGAGGAACCTGTGAGAAGTAACAGTATGTCATGAGCCAAATATACCACACACAAGATAAAAACATGAAATGCGCTATATAATTATCAACAGAACACTCAACTATTAATTTCAATCCAAAGGTTTATACATTATTACCTGAAGTTGCCAACATTTGTCTGTAGCAGTGTGAAATATTTTATTCAGATAGAACTGATGTGCTGCTCTTCAGCTGTAGGAGTCTGTTTTGTGGACGTATGAGCTGGATCACAGTATTGTGAGTGCAGATCCAAATCATCTAAAGAGAGGATTTGGTGAGAAGCAACAACTGGCCTCAAGATCTCATCGCAGCAGTTCTCTGCATTCAAATGGCCACCGGATGGATGGATGGACGGGGTGCTGCATATCATCACATTAGTCACTCTACAGAACCACCCTGTGTCCCCTCTAAAAATGGCCTTCACTGCACATGCATCATGTGGGACCACAGCTCCGAAATGACGTATGCACAGTGAAGACAGGGCAGACCGATTTTTTGGGGGGAGGGAGACGTTCAGTCGGTGACATCGGTCCATTCCCACCTCCTGAAAGTAGCCATCTATCTGCCGCTGCTGGGTGATACGGGGCATCCCACTGGCCCTTTCCAGTTGCTAATATAGTCAGTACTGGGGCACAGGTGCGGCTGATCATGCCCAGAGAAATGCACCACATGATGACACCATTATGTCCCTGAGGGAAGATGGGCCATTCTCTGTGCATAGGAGAAACTGGAGATCTCCAGCCTGAATAAAATAAAGATTCTCATGAACTAGCGCTAGCAACAAACAACCTACTACCACCTGCTGCTGAGTTACAAAGCCATACGAGGTCTGTTAGAAAACTATCCAACCTTTTTATTTTTTGCAAAAACCATATGGATTTGAATCATGTGTGATGGCATCAGCCAAGCTTGAACCTTCGTGCGCATGCGTGTTTTTTCACGCCTGTCGGATGCGTCATTCGCCTGTGAGCAGGCTTTGTGTGAGCAGTGGTCCACCCCTCTAGTCGGATTTTTATTGCAAATAAAATGTCTGAACGATTTGGAGCTTTGCTGCATCAAATTTTTCCAGAAACTGTGAGAGACCTCCAGGTGGACACCATTCGGAAAATTCAAATGGCTTTCAGGGATGATTTTACACAAATTAAGGAGTGCTCCAGCCGGTTTAAAGACCGCCCACAGCAGCTGAGAGCGTGGTGCACTCCGAGCGCCGATCGACAGGCTGAAACCCCGCTGAAACAATCAGATCATTTCCAAAGTGAAGGCTTTGTTGATCCGGGACGTCATCTGACTACCACAGAAATGGCAGAAGACGTGGACATCAGCACTTTTTCGGCACATTCCACTGTTACAGGAGTTTTTTTCATGGAAAGAGAAGCGGAGGAATGCGCCACGGAGCCACTCATGGCGCGGGACAAAAGCACCTCCGTGTTGGTCTCACAGGACAGCTTTCGGTGGCTTTTCAGTCGTGTGACTATCCGAGAAATTGTGGAGGATGAGCTGGACATGCCAGAACATGTCCTGTGAGGCTTCATCACGGCGTTGCTTTGCGCCATGCGGCTCCGTCCCGATGCGCGAATTCCTACGCACGTCTGTCTCAATATGCCGAAAAAGTGCTGATGTCCACGTCTTCCGCAATTTCTGTGGTAGTCGGACGACGTCCCGGATCAACACAGCGTTCAGTGTGTAAATGAATGGCACATTCCACTGTTACAGGAGTTTTTGTCATGGAAAGAGGAGCGGAGGAATTCGCGCATCGGGACGGAGCCACATGGCGCAAAGCAACGCCGTGATGAAGCCTCACAGGACATGTTCTGGAATGTCCAGCTCATCCACAATTTCTCGGATAGTCACACGACTGAAAAGCCACCGAAAGCTGTCTGAAAGCCATCTGAAAGCCGTCCTGTGAGACCAACACGGAGGTGCTTTTGTCCGCGCCATTCGAACCTTTGTGGCGCATCCCTCCGCTTCTCTTTCCATGACAAAAACTCCTGTACAGTGGAATGTGCCGAAAAAGTGCTGATGTCCACGTCTTCTGCCATTTCTGCGGAAGTCAGACGACGTCCCAGATCAACAAAGCCTTCACTTTGGAAATGATCTGGTTGTTTCAGCGGGGTGTCAGCCTGTTGATCGGCGCTCGGAGCGTGCTGCGCTCTCAACCGCTGTGGGTGGTCTTTAAACTGGCTGGAGCACTCCTTAATCTGTGTAATCCCCATAAAATCGTCCCTCAAAGCCATCTGAATTTTCCGAATGGTTACCACCTGGAG
The DNA here is from genome assembly GCF_902500255.1 of Thalassophryne amazonica. Taxonomy (NCBI): domain Eukaryota; kingdom Metazoa; phylum Chordata; class Actinopteri; order Batrachoidiformes; family Batrachoididae; genus Thalassophryne; species Thalassophryne amazonica. The sequence continues at coordinate 98,916,378 of NC_047106.1, forward strand.
GTCTCTCAGTTTCTGGAAAAATTTGATGCAGTAAAGCTCCAAATCGTTCAGACATTTTATTCGCAATAAAAATCAGATGAGAGGGGTGGACCACTGCTCACACAAAGCCGGCTCACAGGTGAATGACGCAACCGACAGGCGTGAAAAAACTCACGCATGTGCACGAAGGTTCAAGCTTGGCTGATGCAATCACACGTGATTCAAATCCATATGGTTTTTGCAAAAAATAAAAAGGTCGGATAGTTTTCTAACAGACCTCGTATACTTGAAGACACTAACAGATTTGGCTGTCTGGGATATTAGTTCGACCTACTCCTGACAGCTACAGTGACATACATCATCATCTGATGTGTTAAGCAGCTGCTTTTGGATGTTTAAGAAGAGATGTCCTTCAAGATGGAGCCGTGAAGAATGCAACCAAAAATTCTGTTGTACAGCACAGCTGTCTTACAGTCGCTTTCATACGGTTTGGAAACCTGGGTCACCTACAATACATAACTCACTGGAAAGCTTCCATCAATTCTATCCTTGCAACAACTTGAAGATTAGCTGGAAGGAGTACAGAAACAAACTCAGTGTTCTTGATGAAGCCAGGTCCACCAGCACTGACACAATCATCGATGGGAATAACCTTCATATCTGAAATGATGACAGTTGACACCTGTAACAGGTCTTTTGTGGTCAAATCAAGAAAGGAAAATAATACAGAAGAGGACAGAAGAAGCACAATGAGGACATCTTTACAGCAACACTCAAGAGCAGTAACACCGACTACAAAGACCCATCTGAGAGAGAACCACCTGGAGATCCCCCAGTCATTAAAGAGCAGATCATTTCAAACAATACAATGATAGACAGGTGCAGTCACAAATTGAACTAATCAGCCATAACAGCACAGCACAGAAACAAAGCTGGTGATGATCGAGGACAATCATCCTCCATCGTGAGGGAATGTCAAGAGAGGACCACACTCGTTAGATGTACTGAAGCTTAACCATGTTTGGCATTTGGTGAAGAACTAAGTACGTATGTTTCTGGCACCAGTTTAGGCAAACCTGTGTACTGTAATTTCCGGACTATAAGTCACTATTTTTTTCACATGCTTTGAACGCTGCGGCTTAAACAATGTTTCAGCTAATTTATGGATTTTTACAGCCTTCTCATAAGTCGAAATATGTCAAGTGATACTGTCCATTAATTGGCTGAAAGCTGTGTCCTCACACGGCATAAATTCAAGACACAATAAATATAAAGTCTTACCTGTTAGTTTTAGTGGATTCACCAACAGGTCCTGAAGAAAATGACATCTGAAAATACTTTAATTCCAGTCCCTCTGGCACTTTGTGCCACAGTTGCACCTCCGTCAGTCAGCAGAGCCTCTCTCTCCTTCTCCCTCCCACCTTCCCACCGTGTCTCTGTCTTTGCGCTATAAGTTGGAAAAGTCACAGCGCCTTAACGTCTCATTTACCACAGACACCAGGTGATCCTGGCTACACGCAAAGACATTTCCTCATGATCCACAAAAAAAAAAAGAAAAAAGAAAAAGTTAAAATTACCCAGTTCTCCGTGTGGAGCAGAGACGCTGCGCAACACTATGCGCATACTGGATGTCGTGCTCGTCAGAAAAAAATATTTACAGTACGTATTTAATTAAAAGTTAAAAAATTTTTCTGTCTAACAACTTTCTGTGTAAATATCTCATGTTACAATGTGGAGACCCGCGGCTTATAGACAAGTGTGGCCTATTTATGTACAATTTCTTTTTTAAACTGGTGGGTGTGGCTTATATTCAGGTGCGCTCTACTGTATAGTCCGGAAATTACGGTAATGATCATTTAGCTCACTAAACCTCTTACTGACAATTCATCAAAAACAATTTCAACTTGTAAAATTGCCACATTTGAAAGCATTCTGCCTTTTTGTGTGCCAAAATTAGTCATCACACTGCTGCTAAATGGGAGTAAAGTGTTGTGTATATATTTCATCAGATGTAAATACATGAAATGGTGGTGTTTTACATAGAAAAATTCCAAAGTGACTCACATTAGCATAAAGGGTAAAGTATTCTTCAGCCCCATCCTGTCCTGTAATAACACCATGGCGCCTATTAATTCCAGCGATAACTGCTCCCTGAAACTCCTGAGGTGCCACAACTTCCACAGACATGACCGGCTCCAGGATGACAACGTTTGCATTTTCCATAGCTGTCAAAGAACATTTAAAATTACACAGATCAATGCTTTTCACAAGTAACTTAACAACAAAAATGTAGCCAAAGCCTTTCATAACCAAGAGTCCTCTCTGATCTGAAACTGATGAATCTCACCTTGCCTTAGAGCGCCCTCTCCTGCACGGATGAAGGAGATCTCATTGGAATCGACCATGTGATTCGCTCCATCTTCCAAGAGGAACCTGACTCCTGAGATTTTGTGTCCACTCAGAGGGCCTTTCTCACAGGTGTCCCTGAACCCCTGAGTCATAATGGTTACAAAAATGAAACAAGAGATGAGGAAGTAAATAAAGACATTATATACAGAAAATAGAAAACCAACTCACAGAAAACCATTTTACAGAAAACCAACTCACACTGACCAATATCTGCTCTTTGGCTCAAACCACCCCCTTGAACACAAGCTCGGGGTGATCAGGACGCTTCAACACAGAGCCCTACAGGTGCCCACAACTGCAGAGGGAAGGGCTAAAGAACAACAACTTGTCCGGAAAGCCCTCACAGTATGTGGGTACCCACGATGGTCCCTGGACAAAGTGCAGAAGTCCCAGAGAACAAAGAGACCAGATAGACAGGAGACGGAGACAAGAAGAAGAGGAGTGTCTCTCCCTTATTTAGCAGGAGTAGGGGAAAAACTACAGAGGATCTTCAGACAGCACAAAATCCCAGTTTACTTTAAACCGGTTAACACCTTGAGACAGAAATTAGTTCACCCTAAGGACAGGATCCCTAGTTACAAACAGAGCAATGTAGTGTATTCTATCAGATGTCAGGAAAACTGTAACGAACACTACATAGGTGAGACTAAGCAACCTTTACACAAAAGGCTATACCAGCACCGCAGAGAGGGCGACAGTGGACCTCAGTCTGCAGTTCATCTCCACCTTAAAGACACTAACCACACGTTTGAGGACAAGGAAGTTAAAATATAAGCCAGAGAGAAGAAATGGTTTGAGAGAGGGGTCAAGGAGGCATTCTTTGTGAAACGTTTGAAACCCAGCCTTAACCGGGGAGGGGGTCTGAGACACACTTTATCCCCTGTTTACAATGGGGTACTCAGGTCAAAGCAGTTTCAGTCTTTTGTTCATGGTAATGAGTCAATCACGCCATCAGCAGAGTCATCAAGGGAGCCATTAGGAGAGGGTCTGTCCCATCATTAGGAGGGAGCTAACTAGAGCACAATAGGTGCTAATTAGAGCTACTGTTTAGTCACTAGCCCAGTGGTGCGCAAACTGTGGTACGCGGGGGAATGTCATGATTTTCCACATTTTTTCCCCACATTTTCACTTAAAAAAAAAAAAAAAAAAAATCGGAAAAATACAATGCATTATAAATACAACGTTTCAAACAAAATGTGTAGCTTGAGATAATTAAAATTGTGTCTTTTAAAAAATATTTGTTGCAAATGTACTCTGCTTACGTAGGCACATACAGGCTGCACGGAATCATGGGATCACTCACTTCAAATTGTTGGTGCGAGCAGGATCAGAAACATAATTGCGAAGGGTAAATAAATGTAATGTTCTAACGTCGAAATGAGTTTAAAAACGTGGCTAAGTGGAGAGAAAACGACAAAGAAAAGTTGCAGATCAGGATGGAGAGGAACCGAGTAGCACTACTTCAAGTGCTAACGAAAGATGCAACACTGACCCTGAAATGCCCGCGGCTTGTTCGACCAGAAAGCGCCGCAAAGCTGCACGAAAATATGACCCAACATATCTCGAGCTCGGGTTCTTTTGGAGCGGGACCGAGGAAGAACCAAAGCCATAATGTGTTGTGTGTTCTGAAGTACTGTGCAACGACTCAATGAAACCAGCCAATCTCAGACGGCACCTACACACTAAACACCCGACTTTAAAGGACAAGCCGGTGGACTTTTTTCGAAAAAAAACGTGACGAGCTGAAGCAGTCAAAGTCCGCCATTCGTTCCTGTACTGCACCCTCAGCCGACGCACAGGAGGCTTCCTACGAAGCTAGCCTGCTTGTAGCTAGGTCAGGTGAGCCACACACCATCTGCTCGAAGCTATGTCTACCGCTTGCTAAAAAAATAACACACATCATGTGTGGGGAGAAGGCAGCAAAAAAGTTGGACTTGGTGCCACATTCCAAAGACACTGTTTCCCGGAGAATACGGTCAATGTCAGACGACGTTCTGAAAACACTAATTGAATGAATTAAAAATAGTCGATTTTATTCCCTGCAACTGGACGAGACGACAGATGTTGCAGATATGGCAAATTTGCTGGTGTATGTGAGGTATGAATACAAAGGTGCAGCTCATGAGGATTTCCTGTGCTGTCAGCCCCTGGAGACCAGAACTACAGCTGAGCACATATTTCAGCTACTGAACACGTTTATCCAAGAACATGGGATTGATTGGGAAAAGTGTATCGGTGTCTGCACAGACGGCGCCAGGGCAATGTGTGGACGCCACAGTGGAGTAGCAGCCTGGATTCGCGAGGTGGCACCTGAGATGCGATGGACACACTGCAGCATCCATCGCGAGGCGCTTGCTGTAAAGAAGATGCCTGATGAGTTGAAGTCTGTTCTTGACTCTGCGGTAAAAACTGTGAACTTTATTAAGGCCCGACCGATGCACACCCGTCTGTTTCAGGTACTGTGTGATGAAATGGGCAGCGAGCACGTCCAGCTCCTTCTTCATACTGAAGTAAGGTGGTTATCAAAGGGCAAAGTGCTCTTAAGACTGTTCGCGTTGCACAGAGAGGTCCTGATGTTTTTACAGGACAAGAACTTTCCTTTGTCACACCTTTTTGAAGACACTGTATGGCTCAGTGAGCTTGCGTATTTGTCCGATATATTCTCGCGTTTGAACGACTTAAATTTGAGATTGCAGGGACTCTCTGTCAACGTTTTTGACGTGCAGGATAAAATCAGCGCAGCGCTGAAAAAGATGGAACTGTTCGAAATCAGAGCCAAAGCAGGTGATGTTTCAGCTTTTCCTTCTTTGGAGAGTTTTTTGTCTGACAACGACTTGCAACTTGATGACAGCGTCAGAGATAACATCATTACGCACCTCGTCTCCCTCAGGCAGCAACTCAGGGAATATTTCCCTGTGACACCCAAAGAAAAGAACTGGATGAGAAACCCTTTCAACATCGAAACCTCGGACATGCCCACGGACTTAACTGTCGCTGAGCAGGAGAGTTTAATTGAACTGTCTTGTGATGAAACTCTGAAATGTAATTTCAAGAAACAGTCGCTGCTGGACTTTTGGATACAGCAAAACGGGGAATACCCGTGCTGTCGGACAAGGCTGTACGCGTTCTCCTGCCTTTCGCAACGACCTATCTACGTGAGAAAGGTTTCTCTTCACTGGCTGCCATAAAAACAAAATACAGGTCAAGGTTGGATGCTGAGCCAGACCTAAGACTGAAACTGTGCTCTATAGAGCCAGACATCAAAGGACTGTGCGCAGAGAGACAGGCACACCCCTCTCATTAGGTATGCAAGTTATTCATATTCAGCAACATGCTGGTACCCTTGTGGTTCATTTTTATGTCATTCTGATAGCTATGTTAAATAACCACAATAAGGAATAAACATCTCTCCTGTGTGTTTAATGTTAATTGAGAAGGCATATATGGCTATATTTTAAAATCGGTCATCATGGTGGTACTCAGACAGCTGAATTGTTTCTCAGGTGGTACGCAGTATTAAAAGTTTGAGAACCACTGCACTAGCCTATAGCAGTCTGCCTCTCGGTAGGAGGGGTCTGGTTAGGTTTAAAACTCCAGCATTTGTGACTTCTTGATTATTCTTCTCTACAAGAGTCAAGACAGAAGTCAGACCACCAGAGCAAGAATTTTAGCTGAGGAAGCTTCTGCGATTTGAAGCGAAACATCCTCGCATCAAGCAACACAGTTCAGTCGAAGATTCAAGCTTCTCTACTATGGAAACCACCTGGACAACTGAGAGCCTACACAGAAACATCTGAATGAAACATTTGTGACATATTAAATTGAGGGCCATGAACATTTGCTCGTACCTTTTCAATCGCCGGCACAAACTGCTTTGGGACATTGGTTCCAACTGTTTGGTCCACAAATTCCACCTTTGTGTAGTTCTCTGGCTCCAATGGCTCGAGGACACCGATAACTTTTCCATACTGCCCAGCGCCGCCACTCTGCTTCTTATGTGTGTAATCAAACCTAAGGGCCATGAGACAAACATCGAACATTACAAAGAAACCGTGAAACAATCTGTCGAATTGGGGAGATCAGCAGGTCAGCACCCAGCAAGCCCAAATAAATGTCAGCTCATCTTGCTGGAGTAACCATGAGTGACTTTTAAAAGTAATACTGGCCTCAGTCATTATTTTGTCGAACAAAGTTTGTTCAAGTTCGTAGAATCGGCATTTTCTACTCCGTTATATAATTACTGCCAGCCTGCTGGGTAATGGCCACTGAGAAGATGTAGGTAGTTACATAATAATAGCATAATAATGTAAAAGTTTTTATTTTGTTTGTTTCTTAATTCATTCACAACAGCTAATAAATTGTGAAAGAAAAATGCAAAGTGCCAAAAGTGTACAGTGGGATAGGTTTTGAATTCATAAAATTAATCTTTTTGCACCACTACACTGCCTCTCTTCAAGCCTGAGAACAGTAGTAGTAGTAATAATAATAATAATATGAGCAAAGCGCCGTGCAGCGGTGCAAAGCTTGTTCTATGGTAGATGGAAGCACAAACCGAAAATAGCACAAAAATTCAGCCCCAGTGGAGAAAAAGCCAGAAACCGGACAACATTGTCGTGAAAAGCCACAAACCGATGGTAGGCAAAGCAGCAAACCAGAAATAGCACTGAAGAGCGTTGCTCGTTCATGTCCACGACATATACATATTAACAATAGTAACTAGAGTTGCAAGAAAATATTAAGGGTCCAACCTGATAGTTCTTCAAATGTGGTCTTTACCAATCTGGACAGGTTATTTCTTCATTGTGAATATCTGCACAACGGTTAAGGACAAGCGGCATCACGGCCATCATGTGGTCAGACTCAGGGGTGGATTTAGTTCACTGGACATGTTTTGCTGTGGATACTTACCATGTGATGTGTTTTTCATGTACTGATGGACACCAAGTAAACACTGAGTGTTATTTATTATGCACTTCCAGGCTTTCAAAGACTTCCTGGACTTGATAATCAGAGGTGCCCAGTACTGGTCAGTTAGTGGCATACCTATATTTTAAGTACACATATTAAAATGTGGACAAAAATAAAAGCCAACAAAACAATTTTGTATCATCAAAATATTTTTTAAAATGTCCAGAGTTGCTGAGCAACAACAGCAGCAAGTGGTTTTGTAAAGTGAGATAAAAAAAAAATGGAATCAAAAATATGCTGATATGATTACTGTCACCCTTTGAGGAATTTCTAGTAAATCATCACATTCACTCCAGGCTTTCTTACAGTCTGACAATGGAAACATGAAACTGCAAATCACTAAATATGCCATACTTCATCAACATCAATCATGAAGACATACAAATGACATAGTGTGTTAAAATCTGTGCATATGGGGCAGTTCTCAAACAAGACGTGCAAGAAGGAGAATAGTGAGGGAAGTCACCAAGTCATGCATGACAATGTTCCAAGACCTATAGAATGTTATGCTTGTGACTTGAGGCCGAGTGATGAGTGTAAAGCCCTGGTCACACTGAATAATAAAGCCATGAATAATGAGCCACGTATGGATATGTCAGAAATTTCAGTGATTATTTGAATAAAGAGCCACGTATATGATGTACTTCTGAAGGAACTGCAAGAAACAGATATTAAAAAGGCTACAAGGGCTTTCCCAGAGTGGAACCTGCTCTGCTGCAGGTAGCCTGTCTTGTCCTAGTAGCTGCCAGGTACTCGCATAATGGGTCTTGAACAGCCGCATACTCACCACTGACATGCCTCTAACATCCTCGTTTGTACTGGTAGTACCTTGTACACAAATTGCCCCGCGCTATTTTTTCTGAATTTTGAATTTCACAAAATTAGCGCCACACTCCGAGATGAGTCTCGTTAGCCGAATAGTCTGCCTGTAAGAGCCACTATTCTCCCAAGTTTCTTGAATACCTCGACTCGCACAAAAAAAAAAATTCATGCTATGTGGCTCATTATTCAGTCTGATCAGGGCTTAACCTTTAACTGTTGCAATAGCGGTTATAGTGCATCTGGAAAGTATTCACAGCACTTCACTTTTTCCACATTTTATGTTACAGCCTTAAATGGATGAAATTAATTTTTTTCCCTGAAATTAATTTTTTCTAATACACCACAATTTTTTTTTTTTTTTGCAAATTTATTAAAAACAAGAGCCATCTGAGATTTTTGACATCCGCCAAGAGTTGACAAGGACTCAAAATAAAAGATATATGATTCACATTGTGACCTGGACTTTACCTGGATCTGGATTCCACAACACAATGCAATAATTGCATACTGATCCAAAATGGTCCAACTGAGATGTTGCAATCTGAAATTTAATTCAAAACCTGAAACAGTGTTGTGCTGATCTTGGTTTTACATTGCAATGTCGTATCCGTGAAGCAGTTTTGAAGTAATCCTTAAAGGTCTACAAAGTGAAATCCTGATCCACAATCCAGATCCAGATAATCTCCAAAATTTAATGGAGTCTTCCAAGGCCTAACACCAATGTGTGGTGAAAATTTCGTGAAAATCTGTTAAGTAGTTTTAATGTAATTCTCAAAATCCGACAAAGTGAAGCATACAAATTGAAATCCTGATACAGAATCTGGATCTGGATCACCTCCAAAATTTGAGTCTTCCGTGGCCTAATATCTATCTGTGGTCATCAGGTGCATCCTGTTTCCACTGATCATCCTTGAGATGTTTCTACAGCTTAACTGGAGTCCATCTGGGGGAAATTCAGTTGATTGGACATGATTTGCAAAGGCACACACCTGTCTACATACAAGGTCCCACAGTTGACACAAACCAAGCATGAAGTCAAAGGAATTGCCTGTAGACCTCAGAGACAGGATGGTCTCAAGACACAAATCCGGAGAATGGTAGAGAAACAGTCATGTTGCTTTAAAGGCCCCAATGAGCACAGTGACCTCCATCATCTGTAAACAGAAGAGGTTTAGATCCACCAGGATTCTTTCTAGAGCTGGCCACCCATCTAAACAGAGTGATCAGCGGAAAAGGGCCTTAGTCAGGGAGGTGACCAAGAACCTGATGGTCACTCTGTCAGAGTTCCAGCATTCCTCTGTGGAGAGAGGAGAACTTTCCAGAAGGACAACCATCTCTGCAGCAATTCACCAATCAGGCCTATATGGTACAGTGGCCAGACTGAAGTCACTGGACTTTGCTAAAAGGCACCTGAAGGACTTTCAGACCATGAGAAACAAAATTCTCTGGTCTGATGAGAGAAAGATTGAACTCTTTTTGTGAATGGCAGGCGTAATGTTTGGAGGAAACCAGGCACCATCCCTACAGTGAAGCATGGTGGTGGCAGCATCATGCTGTGGGATGGTTTTCAGCAGCAGGAATTGGGAGACTAGTCAGGATTGAAGGAAAGATGAATGCAGCCATGTACAGAGACATCTTGGATGAAAACCTGCTCCAGAGCGCTCTTGACCTCAGACTGTGGTGACAGTTCATCTTTCAGCAGGACAATGACCCTAAGCACACAGCCAAGATATCAAGGGAGTGGCTCCAGGACAACTCTGTGAATGTCCTTGAGTAGCCCAGCCAGAGCCCAGACCTGAATCCGATTGAACATCTCTGAAAAGATCTGAAAATGGCTGTGCACCGACACTCCCCATCCAACCTGAGGGAGCTTGAGAGATGCTACAAAGAGGAATGAACAAAACTGCCCAAAGATAGGTGCACCAAGCTTGTGGCATCACATTCAAGACTTGAGGCTGTAATTGCTGCCAAAGGTGCCTCAACAAAGTACTGAACAAAGGGTGTGAATACTCACGTACCCATGATTTCTTAGTTTATTTTTGAAAACATTTGTAGAAAAAAAAAAGTTTTCATGTTGTCATTATGATGTAAGTAGAATTTTGCGGGGAAAAAATAATTTATTCCATTTTGGAATAAAGCTGTAACATAAAATGTGGAAAAAAATGAAATGCTGTGAATATTTTCCGGATACATTTTACAGAGCTTCATGGTGAAGTGGCAAACTGATGGACTTTCTGAAGAAAATTCAACTACAGCCTGTTAAGTGGTCATGGCGTGGTCTGTGAGATATTTTTGTGTGGTCTGTGTGGTATTTGTGCATCTTCCAGGCTTGGTGACACTCTTGCAGAAATCAGGTGCAGATTTATACTTCACAGCAACTGCTGCGATTTGTGAGAGCGTATGGAGAGGACCTCATAAGGTCCTGGTGGCAGCTGAGTGTCACTTTGGCATCACATGGCATTCGATGCAATTTTGTGACCGCATAAGGACCACTGGACAGACCCTGCCCCTGTGTAAAGGGGGTTTAAGAGCCATAGTTAAAGAAATATCCTGCATGGTTCAGATATTGAAACACAAAATTTCTTGTCATATAATTTCAGTGATTGATGACTGCTGCAAGACAAGGTTTACAACCCCAATTCCAATGAAGTTGGTACGTTGTGTAAAATGTAAATAAAAACAGAATACTTGTACAATGATTTGCAAATCCTCTTCAACCTATATTCAATTGAATACACCACAAAGACAAGATATTTAATGTTCAAACTGATAAACTTTATTGTTTTTGAGCAAGTATTTGCTTATTTTGAAATGGATGCTTGTAATACGTTTCAAAAAAGCTGGGACAGTGGTATGTTTACCACTGTGTTACATCACCTTTCCTTCTAACAACACTCAATAAGCGTTTGGGAACTGAGGACACTAATTGTTGAAGCTTTGTAGGTGGAATTCTTTCCCATTATCGCTTGATGTACGACTTCAGTTGTTCAACAGTCCGGGGTCTCCGTTGTCGTATTTTATGGTTCATAATGCGCCATACATTTTCGATGGGCAACAGGTCTGGACTGCAGGCAGGCCAGTCTACTACCCGCACTCTTTTACTATGAAGTCACGCTGTTGTACCACGTGCAGAATGTGGCTTGGCATTGTCTTGCTGAAATAAGCAGGGACGTCCCTGAAAAAGACGTTGCTTGGATGGCAGCATGTGTTGCTACAAAACCTGGATGTACCTTTCAGCATTGATGGTGCCATCACAGATGTGTAAGTTGCCCATGCCATGGGCACTAACACACCCCCATACCATCACAGATGCTGGCTTTTGAACTTTGCGCTGTTAACAATCTGGATGGTCTTTTCCCTCTTTTGTCCAGAGGACACGACGTCCATGATTTCCAAAAACAATTTGAAATGTAGACTCATCAGACCACAGCACACTTTTCCACTTTGCGTCTGTCCATTTCAAATGAGCTCGAGCTCAGAGAAGGCGGCGGCGTTTCTGGGTGTTGTTGATGTATGGATTTCACTTTGCATGGTAGAGTTTTAACTTGCACTTGTAGATTTAGCGACGAACTGTGCTAACTGACAATGGTTTTCTGAAGTGTTCCTGAGCCCACGTGGTAAGATCCTTTACATAATGATGTTGGTTTTTAATGCAGTGCCGCCTGAGGGATCAAAGGTCACGTGTTTCAGTGTTCAGTGTTCGTTTTTGGCCTTGCCACTTATGTGTAGAAAGTTCTCCAGATTCTCTGAATCTTCTGATTATATTATGGACTGTAGATGATGGAATCCCTAAATTCCTTGCAACTGAACGTTGAGAAACATTGTTCTTAAACTGTTGGACTACTTTCTCACGCAGTTGTTCACAAAGTGGTGATCCTCGCCTGCTTGTGAAAGGCTGAGCCTTTTGGGGATGCTCCTTTTATACCAATCATGACACTCATCTGTTTCCAATGAGGTGTTCTTTGAGCAATCATCAACTTTCCTAGTCTTTTTTTGCCCCGTCCCAACTTTTTTGAAATATGTTGCAGGCATCATTTCAAAATGAGAAAATATTTGCACAAAAACAAAAAGGTCTATTACTTTTAACATTAAATATCTTGTCTTTGTGTGTATTCAATTGAATATAGGTTAAAGAGGATTCGCAAATCATTGTATTCTGTTTTTATTTACATTTCACATAACGTCCCAACTTCATTGGAACTGGGGTTGTAAACAAAACTGGAAAATACAACCCCTGGCAATAATTATGGAATCACCGGCCTCGGAGGATGTTCATTCAGTTGTTTAATTTTGTAGTAAAAAAGCAGATCACAGACATGACACAAAACTAAAGTCATTTCAAATGGCAACTTTCTGGCTTTAACACACACTATAAGAAATCAGGAAAAATAACTGTGGCAGTCAGTAACGGTTACTTTTTTAGACCAAGCAGATGGAATAAAATATGGAATCACTCAATTCTGAGGAATAAATTATGGAATCACCCTGTAAATTTTCATCCCCAAAACTAACACCTGCATCAAATCAGATCTTCTCGTTAGTCTGCATCTAAAAAGGAGTGATCACACCTTGGAGAGCTGTTGCACCAAGTGGACTGACATGAATCATGGCTCCAACACGAGAGATGTCAATTGAAACAAAGGAGAGGATTATCAAACTCTTAAAAGAGGGTAAATCATCACGCAATGTTGCAAAAGATGTTGGTTGTTCACAGTCAGCTGTGTCTAAACTCTGGACCAAATACAAACAACATGGGAAGGTTATTAAAGGTAAACATACTGGTAGACCAAGGAAGACATCAAAGTGTCAAGACAGAAAACTTAAAGCAATATGTCTCAAAAATCGAAAATGCACAACAAAACAAAAGAGGAACGAATGGGAGGAAACTGGAGTCAACGTCTGTGACCGAACTGTAAGAAACCGCCTAAAGGAAATGGGATTTACATACAGAAAAGCTAAATGAAAGCCATCATTAACACCTAAACAGAAAAAAACAAGGTTACAATGGGCTAAGGAAAGCAATCGTGGACTGTGGATGACTGGATGAAAGTCATATTCAGTGATGAATCTTGAATCTGCACTGGGCAAGGTGATGATGCTGGAACTTTTGTTTGGTGCCGTTCCAATGAGATTTATGAAGATGACTGCCTGAAGAGAACATGTAAATTTCCACAGTCATTGATGATATGGGGCTGCATGTCAGGTAAAGGCACTGGGGAGATGGCTGTCATTACATCATCAATAAATGCACAAGTTTACGTTGATATTTTGGACACTTTTCTTATCCCAACAATTGAAAGGATGTTTGGGGATGATGAAATCATTTTTCAACATGATAATACATCTTGCCATAGAGCAAAAACTGTGAAAACATTCCTTGCAATAAGACACATAGGGTCAATGTCATGGCCTGCAAATGGTCCGGATCTTAATCCAACTGAAAATCTTTGGTGGAAGTTGAAGAAAATGGTCCATGACAAGGCTCCAACCTGCAAAGCTGATCTGGCAACAGCAATCAGAGAAAGTTGGAGCCAGATTGATGAAGAGTACTGTTTGTCAATCATTAAGTCCATGCCTCAGAGACTGCAAGCTGTTATAAAAGCCAGAGGTGGTGCAACAAAATACTAGTGATGTGTTGGAGCGTTCTTTTGTTTTTCATGATTCCATAATTTTTTCCTCAGAATTGAGTGATTCCATATTTTTTTCCTTCTGCTTGGTCTAAAAAAGTAACCGTTACTGACTGCCACAATTTTTTTTTCCTGATTTCTTATAGTGTTTCTTAAAGCCAGAAAGTTGCCATTTGAAATGACTTCAGTTTTGTGTCATGTCTGTGATCTGCTTTTTTTCTACAAAATTAAACAACTGAATGAACATCCTCCGAGGCCGGTGATTCCATAATTTTTGCCAGGGGTTGTAAAAAAGAACAATGTAATGTAGAGCTACATCAGAAAGAAGAGGCAACAGAAAAGAGGCCTGTTGCTTTAAAAAGGGGCTGTGCTTTAAAAAAAGAAACACGACAAAAGGAAGTGGGAAGTAATTCTTTCACTTGCATGGCTTAGTGACTGTCACTGAATACGTAACAAAAGACAAAACACCGCTCCTGCTGAGTACGAGGCAGCACTCCAGGACAGGCAAGATGAAATCCATGTGTGCACCTTTTTCTCCATTACTCAGCCTTTAGTACAGCTGTTTCCTGCACCACCAGCTGCTCCACACTTCATTTCGGTCCTTGGACATTTTCCAGGAGTCAAACCTTTGTTATCATGACAGCTAGAGGCACCGCAAAGGCTCCACCCCTACTCACACCCAGTGGTCAAAGTCCTTGAAATGCACATTCTTCGGCTCTCTCCTGTGCTCACTAACAGCTTTTCTCTTCAACAGCCAGGACTGCTGCTGGAAGACATGGCTGAAAAAGTGATGGCCACTGGAAAACTGAACCCTAATTTCTACCCTGCGCAGAGAGCAGCCATGGTGGTCCAGCACTTCCTGAACTCCCGCTACGGCTCACCCTACAAGTGGTTTGGCCTGCAGAAGGTCCACAGGGCAAACGCAATGGTCTGCTAGACAGTGACTGGACACATGTTGTAACAGTGGTGACCTCTGGCTCATCTCAGTTTTCTGTTTTTAGGATGTTGCTGACAATGAAAGAAAGTATGAGGTGGAGATTCAAGTACAGGAAGCAATCAGCAATGTAAGACACAAATACCACACACTTCAGATGTTAGCAGGGACTCTACATGGACCAGATTAAATGGGTTCCATTTGATTTTGGCTGTAGTTAATTTTTGAAAAATTTCACCTTTTTGAGTTCGATCATTTAAAACTTGTAACCACTCTGTGAGGACTCGCTGGTCACTTTTACTGCTGAGGCTCTTTGATGCTGTTCAAGTATCTAAATCTATGTATACACCTGCTAAGTGGAGCATTTACATTTGTCTTCATTTAGGTTTGTAGCAGTTCAAAATGAAACAGCTTCAGTTACCCTCATTGTCAAATATATTGGCTTTTCAGAAAATTAAAACACTGATGGTTATTGAGGATCAATGAGGTTTAGATTGAACAAGCTACAACAGGTTTGAAATGAGTTCCTAAACAGAAAACAAAGGGCTGACATTCGGCTGTATACTTAACAGTGTTGTGGAACATGGGCTTGCCAGTCGCCACAGTAAGAAATGGACACTGTTTCTAGGTCCATTTCTTTTCTTACTTAACAAAACCTGTCTTTCCTCTCGGATTTCTTTCTTAATCCTCTCACACCCTCTTCTCTAGATGACAGAGACATGTTCTGCTAAGGTTGTGTTTTTTACGGGACCAGAGCAGAAGCCACCGCAAGTGCACGCGTCATGTGATGACCTCGCCAAAATCAACACTACAGCCCAAGAAGAGGCCTTGTACCAACATTACATGGCAAATGATGGACTGTTGAGTGCACAATATTTACCTGGTATGTCCAACAACAACACTGCTCACAACTGTTACAAATATGGAAAAATCTGTCACACAGTCAAGATGTTAATTTACACAGAGCACAAAGCGGTCTAAGTGTCATGGGTAGTAACACAACTGTCAGGTTTATGACCAGCACCCACACCTTCTAAACACCACTGTGGGAGTGTTGGTCTGAAAATGTGTGGCCATGCACAGAACTGGCATGTTGATATAGTCCATCACCAGAAGGCATTTGCACCTTAAAGCACCAAAAACCTAAAGTCCAGCACTGTCTGTGGTAAATAAACTGCATTTATATAACACTTGCATGGTCAAACTACTTTACAGTGATGCCTCACATCCTCCCATTTACAGACACACACACACCAATGTCAGGGTGCTGCCATGCAAGGCGCTCTACACACCACGAGCAACTTGGGGATTAAGGACCTTGCCCAAGGGTCCTTAGTGATTTTCAGACCTGACAGGGATTTGAAATGAGGATCCTCTGGTCATAAGCCCACTGCTTTGACAATCAGGTGATGGTCAAGTGAATTTGTGTGTCGAGTGCTGTACAAAGAGCACAGACACACCTTCAACACACCGATCAGCCATGACACTGTGACCACCAACAGGTGAAGTGAATAATTTCAATTATCGCATTACAATGGCACCTTACAATGGGTGCCATCTATCAGGCAGCAAGTTAACATTTTGTCTTCTCAGTTGATGTGGTGAAAACAGGAAAAATGGGGATGCTTTGAAAGATTTGAGTGATTTTGACAACTGCCAAATTGTGATGGCTGGACGACTGGGTCAGCACATCTCCAAAAAAGCAGATCTTGTGTGATGTTACTAGTGTGTAGTGGTCAGTACCTAGCAAAGCAATCCAAGGAAGGAAAACTGGTGAACTGGTGTTCATGTGTGGTCAAGGCTCACTGTCATGAGTGGGGAGCAATGGCTGGTCCATGTGGGTTGATCCAACGAAGGAGCCACTGTAGGTCATACTGCTTAAAAAGTTAAGGATGGTTCTGACAGAACGTTGTCAGAACACACAGGGTTCTATGGGTCAGTGCTGTTTTGAAGGCAACCGGGGGGACCTACACAATATTAAGCAGGTAATCACAAATTTATGGCTGATTGTTTAAGTGCCTTCTCAGTGCAAGTACAGCCTGCCTGCCTGCCTGCATATATCAAACAGACAACATTGGATGAATAAAACACATGACTAAAGTGAAATGAAAACAATGATGAAATCAAAAAAAGTAAACACAGGGAGAAAAATAACCTCACCTTGCCACAGGCTTCACCTCAGTCAGCTTTGGTGGCTGCTGTCGCTTGTGTACTCTGACAGGTGGGAGTTAATCCTTTAACAAACCAGTAATCCTTTCAATTGCACCCACTTCCTTGTGCCTATCACAGTTCGGTTCAATGGGAAGGACAGGTGCCACTCTGACTGGTTGATATCATGTTCAGACTACAAAACTCCAATAAAACCCAATTGTTTTGTGCACAGTGCCTGGCTTTGCAACTGTATTTCTCCCCGCTTAAATAGCAAAGTGCACCCACATTTGTCCCAGATGGACTTGCGCAGAGGGCATGAGTCCATTTTCAGTCTGAAAGACCAATGTTTTGGATTTTCATCACTGATAATGTGTAGTTTATATCTGTATGTGTCTGTATGTGTATATATATACATATATATATACACACACATACATATTCTATTTCTACCTAATTTTCTTGTCTTGTACTGTTACAAGTATTATTATTATTATTATTGCTTATCCTTGCACACGGTGCTTAATGAACATTTTCTTCTACTTGCACCCATCTTGTGTTTTTTTAAAAGCTGATGTAACATGAATTTCTCCTCTGTGAGATCAATAAAGTTTATCTTATCTTTTACAATTCTAAAACACATATAAACATCACTGCTCATCCTGTAAGTAATCTCCTGCACATTCTGAGGTTACAGAACATTTGTGAGTTCATAATGTATTAAAATGTTAATTTCTTGCATATAATGGGTTTATATCAACAGATAGCTATGGACACATTGACCCTGACATGAAGCCCCTCTGGCACCTGGGAGCTGTGGCCTCCAGCTTTGTCATGCTGAATGAATCCACTGAAAACACCTTGTACAACTTTGCTCAGGTGGCAAATGTTACTCAGCTGGTGAGTCATATTCTGGTGCTTACGGGTGTTTATTAGTGGCACTGCTCAACAATTTTCCACAGAAAAGTGTGATTTATAAATGAAAATTTGAAAATAGGTTTTTCCTTCATATACACTCAACAAAAACATAAACGCAACACTTTTGGTTTTGCTCCCATTTTGTATGAGATGAACTCAAAGATCTAAAACTTTTTCCACATACACAATATCACCATTTCCCTCAAATATTGTTCACAAACCAGTCTAAAGATGCTGATTAGACACCATGATTAGTGCACAGGTGTGCCTTAGACTGCCCACAATAAAAGGCCACTCTGAAAGGTGCAGTTTTATCACACAGCACAATGCCACAGATGTCGCAAGATTTGAGGGAGCGCGCAATTGGCATGCTGACAGCAGGAATGTCAACCAGAGCTGTTGCTCGTGTATTGAATGTTCATTTCTCTACCATAAGCCGTCTCCAAAGGCGTTTCAGAGAATTTGGCAGTACATCCAACCAGCCTCACAACCACAGACCACGTATAACCACACCAGCCCAGGATCTCCACATCCAGCATGTTCACCCCCAAGATCGTCTGAGACCAGCCACTCGGACAGCTGCTGAAACATCGGTTTGCATAACCAAAGAATTTCTGCACAAACTGTCAGAAACCATCTCAGGGAAGCTCATCTGCATGCTCGTCGTCCTCATCGGGGTCTTGACCTGACTCCAGTTCGTCGTCGTAACCGACTTGAGTGGGCAAATGCTCACATTCGCTGGCATTTGGAATGTTGGAGAGGTGTTCTCTTCACGGATGAATCCCGGTTCACACTGTCCAGGGCAGATGGCAGACAGCGTGTGTGGCGTCGTGTGGGTGAGCGGTTTTCTGATGTCAATGTTGTGGATCGAGTGGCCCACGGTGGTGGTGGGGTTATGGTATGGGCAGGCGTCTGTTATGGACGAAGAACACAGGTGCATTTTATTGATGGCATTTTGAATGCACAGAGATACCGTGACGAGATCCTGAGGTCCATTGTTGTGCCATACATCCAAGAACATCACCTCATGTTGCAGCAGGATAATGCACGGCCCCATGTTGCAAGGATCTGTACACAATTCTTGGAAACTGAAAATGTCCCAGTTCTTGCATGGCCGGCATACTCACCGGACATGTCACCCATTGAGCATGTTTGGGATGCTCTGGACCGGCGTATACGACAGCGTGTACCAGTTCCTGCCAATATCCAGCAACTTCGCACAGCCATTGAAGAGGAGTGGACCAACATTCCACAGGCCACAATTGACAACCTGATCAACTCTATGCGAAGGAGATGTGTTGCACTGCATGAGGCAAATGGTGGTCACACCAGATACTGACTGGTATCCCCCCCAATAAAACAAAACTGCACCTTTCAGAGTGGCCTTTATTGTGGACAGTCTAAGGCACACCTGTGCACTAATCATGGTGTCTAATCAGCATCTTGGTATGGCACACCTGTGAGGTGGGATGGATTATCTCAGCAAAGGAGAAGTGCTCACTATCACAGATTTAGACTGGTTTGTGAACAATATTTGAGGGAAATGGTGATATTGTGTATGTGGAAAAGTTTTAGATCTTTGAGTTCATCTCATACAAAATGGGAGCAAAACCAAAAGTGTTGCGTTTATATTTTTGTTGAGTGTATATGGGTTTCTAAAAAAGTGAAGGTACACAATGAAGTGTTGTCATTGCAATTAAGGCATAACGTCCTTATAATCTGACTATTAAGTGAGGTCATTTCTTTCTGTAAAGAGCATATAAGATTGAGGTGCTGTGCTCTTTCTCCCTCAAACGTTGACAGATGGTAACAGATGTCATGGACAATAAAAGCCGACAAAACTCAGGCCATCTTTTATCATGTGGGTGGCACGAGATGCGATGTGCTGAGTGATATTACACATGATGTTCAGTACATACATGTATTATGAGCTGAATGTCAAGAATGTTCATTTTTAGCTTTTCTGCATGAATTCATCTTTCGAATACATAGGCTTGAGCTAGAACTGGGACCACTTGGGAGTCCACCCAAAGATTGGAGATGCATATTATTTGCGGACTGATTCTTAAACATCTGTGTGAGTGTTGTCTTGTTATAATCTGACGACCTTTTTCATCTATCTGCTGTAACAGAAAGCTGAGAACGACGATTTGAAGTTTGACTATCATGTTTTACTGCACGATATGGTATCCCAGGTAATTACTCACCATAACGATCAGTCATTGACAAAACAACTATTTCAACTGATTATCAGCCTCAAGTGGAATGGTAATTTAGGAATTTAGCAGAGCACCAACTCTCATCACAGCACTAAATGTTCTAAGTGTGTACACTCACTGGCCACTGTATTAGGTACACCTGGTCAACTGCTCATTAAAGCAAATATCTAATCACCTGGCAGGAACTCAGTGAATTCAGGTAAGTAGACAACACGGATGGGTGATTAGACCGATTGGGTGAAGTTCAGGCTAAACATCAGAATGAGAATGAAGAGAATTTGACTGTAGTATGGCTATTGGTGCCAGACAGGCTAACAGAGTAAAATATAATTTAAATTGAGTTTCTCAAGTAATTCCAAGATCTTAGTTCAAGAAATTCTTGAATCTTCATTTGTTCCACTGGCAATTTTTTTTAACATGAAAACAAGGTGTTTTAAAATTGTATCAAGTTTAAAAAAATTTGCAAATTGAAGAAGTAAAAATTAGCTAAAGCTTTCTTGAACATAGCTGAGAAAAGTCATTTTGTTCTTTATTTTACTTGTTGACAGTTGAATTATCCTCTCCTAAATGATGCGCACACATGTCTAAGCTTTGTCCTAGACTATGAAGGTGTAATGCCAAAATGTTCTGGTTTTGTTTTTTTAGGTTTATGATGACTTAGCCATAATCATAAAGGGGTTTTTTTTTTTTCTTTTTTATGAGAGTGCCTTAGAGTTGTCTCCTCCTGTCACAGATGATATAAATCAAATCTAAAAACAAAAACAAAAAATCTCTAACAGTTTTTGCAATATTGCCCGGACATTTCTTCAGACAGAATTTTTTGGTATTGCCAACCAAAAAAAGATTTTATTAGTGTCATTATCAACAAGTACATTTTATTCTGATTCTGCTGTGAACTGCATAAATTAGTGTTCATTCAAAACACTAAAAAGAGTTTCTTTCTTTAAAATGGAGATTGTTTTTAAAATTGTTCACATTAAGTTACTATTCTAACTGTACCATTTGGAAAGAGGAGTACCTTAGAATTGTTTTTGGTTGATTCTTCATAAGATTTTGTGTTTTTTGGAGTAGACTGGGCATGGACTCATCAAAACTAGTTGAAAGAAGTGTGGAAAAACATTGCCTGATCTGATGAGTCTCAATTTCTACAAGACAGGGTCAGGATTTGTTGTAAACAACAGGAAAGCATGGATCCATTTTGGCTGCTGGTGGTGTTATGATGTAGCAATGCAACCACGTGACACTATGGACCTATGTAAATCTCTGAGGAATGTTTCCAGCACCTTGTTGAATCTCTGCCTTGAAGAATTAAGGCAGTTCTGAAGGCAAAAGGGGGTCCAACTGGGAATCAGCAAGGTGCACCTACTGAAGTAACCAGTGAGCGTGTGTACGCTGCCAGATGCAGGTGGAGACCTTGAAATTCTTTGTATGACATCAAGTCAAAATTTATGCTCATTTATGCAACGCCTTTGAAGAACATGCTCTTTAAATCCCACGTGACAACATATATTAAATGTAACATATAATAATAATAATAATAATAATAATTCTCTTAAGTCCAAATCTGTCTTTTGTCAGTCTGTCCCCCCCATGCAACATATGTAAAATTACCTGAAGATTTTTTTTTAAGCAAAACTGTTTAAGCTCTAAATAAAAATGGTCTAAACTCAAAGTAAAAATAAATCTCAATGCTCTCAATGGAGGTGCTCAGCTCATGCTGATGTTAGGTGGAATGTCAGCACGTTAACATTGCAGCTAATGCCAAGACTGCACCAAGCCAATTATACAACAACTCATATAGACTGTAAATTTACTAATATAAAGAAACACTGCTGCAACAAAAATGACAGCATTTACCAATTATTACCAGTGCTAGCAGGTTTCATAATTACACAGACCACTACATCATCACCTTGACAGCCCCTTTGCTTTTGATAAGGTGGGTTAGACAAAAAAACATTTCTAAGTCAATGAATATCACTTGAATCTGACTAAATGAATCATTAAAGAATATGGTTCAGTTTTTTTTTGTTTTCCATATAGATTATGCTATAGAAATCTGTTTTCTGTTTGAAATTAAAGTGCATACTTTTAAAATGTTGCGCATGAAGAAGCCCGAATGTCTTAATTTCATATGTACCCATATAAATTTTCTCTTGAGGTGGCAAAAGTGTGCACAGACCTGCAGCTAATTTCAATCTATACTTTATGTACTCTTTGTAGGAAATCATTCACTGGAAGCTGCTGGTCACCTGGTCTCCTGGAGAGGGAGTTAACGTCCTGAAGACAGAAAAACTGCCACACTGTCAACACTGTGACTAACCTCCAGACACAAACTCAAGCTCAGTCAATCATCACACTAACGGCAGTGTGATGACTGAGCTTGAGTTTCAATAACTTCCTTCTGCACATCCATCCAAATATTAGTGTTTAGGGCAATGACACATGCAGTAAGATTTGCTGTTGATGTTTTCTGAATGAAAATGTCAAACGTTTTTCATTAAGAATTCAATTAATCATCACATTATGACACAATAACCCTAAAATAAGCTGTATTTTCAGTTTTTTTTTTTTTTTTTTTACCCAATTAAACTGTTTTGATCAGACACACTGTTTGAACTGCTCAGTTGTGTTTCTTATCTGGACATGCACACTTACGGTACAGGGTCGGTTACTGTTTCTCTGAAAGCCACTTTGGGTTTTCCCATCACACAGGGACATCCATATTCCCGCTCCAACCGCTAAAATGGAACCACAAAAGTCCATAAAAAAACAGTAAATCATGAGACTCAGCCATAAAACAAGATCAATCTTAGACCATAAACATATTATTTTAAACATACAAATAAGCATAAATGACTAATACCCCAACGCACCAAAATCTGTAACTCCGTACTGATCTGTCGAGATATTCTTTTTAGAGAAATATTCTTGGACACACCACATTCATTAAAGGCCTTCAGTCACTATTTGTTAGCTCTTCATCTGACAAGTGGTTTCTTGAAAAGTCAGTACATTATGGATTCTTGTTGCATGGTGTATCTACTTGTGAAAGGTATCTGCATGAGCCCAATTTGAAAACTATAGCTTGAACACTTTCTGTAAATTCAGCTGTAAATAATTAATAGTTATAATATTTCAAAACAAATTTTGACAAAAAGTATACAATAAAAAAATAAATCATAAAATTCTGTGAAACTGTTTTAACCACTCTCTCAGTAGCATAGATTATACAAGTCACGTTTCACACTTTTGACACATCACCTGGACAAATGATGAGAAAATTGCAAAATTAGATTTTTTTTAATAGTAAAAATAAATAAATACATAAATGTCATAAAAATTATTACTGACTATACTGAGTGACATAGATTCTATGAGTCTAATTTGAAAAACATTGCTTGAATATGTTTTGTCAAATTATCTGGACAATTTTAAAAGAAAATTCCCAAGTTTAAAAATTGAAACAGTGTTTTGTTTTTTTTTAAATTAAATAATATGAAATGCTGCAGTGCCCATCTCCTCGTGGCATAGATTATATAAATCAAATCTGAAAACAAAACAAACAAAAAATCTCTTCAACAGTTTTTGCAATACTGCCTGGACATAAAAGTTTCTTCAGACAGACAGAATTTTTTGGTATTGCCAACCAAAAAAAGATTTTATTAGTGTCATTATCAACAAGTACGTTTTATTCTGAGTCTCCTGTGAACTGCATAAATTAGTGTTCATTCAAAACACTAAATCTAACAACTTAGATTTAAAGAGTTTCTTTCTTTAAAATGGAGATTGTTTTTAAATTGTTCCCATTAAGTTACTATTCTAACTGTACCATTTGGAAAGAGGTTTCAATTTATATTTCTGGCACTGACCAACAACAAAATACCACTGACTACCATGAGAGCTACAGACGATAGGTCCAAACCTGGACAAATAAAAACTAATCAAAGGAAAGAAGTGTCCAACAAAGGAAACAAATGATGAGAATTAAATACTGCAGAACAGCATGTACCAGTGAATGCTTTAATTCAGAGACTATCAGACTGAGTACCTGGGAGTAGATTTCCAGGTGTAGCTCCCCCATGCCTGAGACAATGGTTTCTTTGCTTTCTGTGTCAAAATTTACTTGAAACGTTGGATCTTCTCTGATGAAACGGCCGATGCCTTTAGAGAATTTGTCTAAGTCATTCTGGGTGGAAACAGATCAATGGTAAATGTTACAAGATAGAATCTGTAGTTATCATGTTTACCATTTTAGTTCAGATTACCATTTGGTCTGGACTAAAGAAAAATGCTTTACTCCTGATTGAACATTGTTTACTTTTTGTGGCATTAAGAACTGCGGCGAGCATGTCATTGCGGAGAAGCCTTAGGATCTTGATGAATTTCTCTAGACAGCCTGTTTTGCTCAGGATCGTCCACAAAATTGGGCGTGACTTTTCATCAAGTAAATCAAAGCGATGTACAATGGTTGATGTTGCTCTCTGCACTTTTCTTGCAATTGACACAGTGAAGATCATGTCTGTTGTCCCTCTTGGTGGTTGGAAGCTACACTGGGTTTCAGGAAGGATGTTTTCTGCTAGTGGTCTCAGACCGTTGTTGGTAAACTTTCCTGTGGCAGACATCAAGCAGATTCCAGTCAGACTTGTCTCCTTGTCTCCATTGCAGAGGGTGACAATCATTGAGACTTTCAGGTGTGCATGTATTTCTTCTTGAGTCCAGATTCAAATCATGAGCTGGTGCAGTTGATGTTGGAAAAAGGGACCTCCTTCTATAAAGACCTCAGTGTGCATGTTGTCTTCCCTGGGTGCTTTGTTGTTTTTCCCTATCTTTGAGGGCAACAAGAGTTTCTTTGAGATTTGAGGTGTGGCTGATTGTTCAATGTGTTGTCTTTGTAAATGGCTGAGCACTTCCTCCTCCTCCATGATTGGATTGGTGTTCAAAAGGTCTTCATAGTGTTCTTTTTATCAAGCACTAATGTCATCTTTGGTCTTCAGCAGGCTCAGGCCATCATGCTTCCAAGAGGTGCTTCTCCTTGGGTGGCTGGGCCCTAGATTGCTTTGGTGGCACTGAAAAAGCCTCAGCTGTCATTTCTCTCAATGAGAGCTTGGATTTCAGCAGCCTTGTTGATCCCCACTGATTTTTCAGTTTTCTTTGCTGGAGTTGAGGCTTTTTCTCTTGTGAGTATGTCCTGGGGGCTTCTTTCATCAGACAGTGTTGCTTTGTTTCTCGGTCTTCAATCTTAGTGATGTTGAACCTTTTTACAGTTTTGCAAATCTTGGGATGGATGATCAGCTGGATCGTGGAGCACATCAGAAGATGGTCCATCCGACAGTTGTCTGCACCATTCATTGCCTTGGTGGTTAGGACATCTTTCTGGCCATGCTTTCGAACGATGATGTAGTCGAGGAAGAAGTCGACTGTCTTCTTTTGCCTGAAAGTGGTGTTGGAGATGATGGGATCATATTCGGCACACTTCATGAGAAGCATGCCCTTACCAAAAAATAGTACTTTTAAGTATATAAAAAGTAAACTAGAAGTATACTTGAAACATACTTGCATATACTACTTTTTGGTAAGGGTGGTGCCGTTGATGTTGCACTTGCCCACTTAGTTTCTCCAGATGGTTCCATCTGGAGAAACTAAGTGGGTGGCTTGAACTGCTGGTTTGCTGGCTTGAGCAACGTGAGATCTGTTCTAGATGTGGTGGTCCTGTTGAAACTGGGCACTGAAGATGCCTAGAAGAATGATCTTATCAGATGCTAGGATAGCAGATAAGATGGTGTGCAGATTGGCATAGAATATTTCTTTCTCTTCATGGTTGGCGTCAAGTGTTGGTGCATAAGCACTGATGACAGTAGCATGTAAGTGGATTGATATATCCCGCTTAAGTGGTGCTGGTACTTGTCTTTGGTAAACACCAACGTTGAAATGTGATGCAGACGTAACCATGGTACCACATTTGAATGTGGGTCAACAGAATATTGGAAAATTTTAAAGCTGGAAAATTTGTGATTTATGTAGATCAAATATCAATTAGCTAGTGTAAGAATATGAACAAGCAGCAGACACTGACTTAAAAAAATTAAACTGCTGGGGGGTAATAAATTTTAATTATCAATACACTGTCCAATAGGGTGTGTGTGTGTGTCCAGGGGGGCGGGTACCTTAGAGTGTCTTTTTGAAACCCATAATGTCCAAATTCAGAATGTCCAGTGCATATTTTGTGATAATATGATTAATTTTATTCAAATTAGCCTGGACTCAATAAGCAATACTCTATTTAGTGAAATGGGTGACAAAATCTAATCATGGACAAATCTGAACGTAACTGAGACACACTCATTTGAGATGTTCAGTTCAAATTCAGTGACAATCGGTTGAATTTTGTTCAAATTATTATGGACAAAATAAAATGTGACTGACACATGGATGAATGGAGTTCATCTCAATCCCACCTTCTGGCTTCATAGCCAATGAGGGATAATAAAGGTAAAAAAAAAAAGTGCTGAAGAGACTGCTGACAGTCAGACACAGAACAAACACTGCTGTAATTTACTTCTGATTAATGCCAATGATGCAGGTAATGGACACTAAAACTCTCCATTCAATAAGTGACTGCTTAGTGTGCTGCTCCATAAGAATATGAAATCAAACCAGAATTTAAAAATAATACAATAAACAATTTTTGTTATGGAACAACTTAATCAAGCAACAAGTTTAGAAGCTACACATGTGAGAAGTTAAAGGACAACCCAACATAAAGTTTCTCAGTTAGATGTTCCTCCATGAGGTGAAGTTGTTCTGGTCTATGGAACACTACTAGATGGATGGAACACCATTCTTTATTTATGTTTTGATGATTGTGGTGGAGAGCCCCAACACATGGGTACAAAATCACTCACAGGCAGTAAACTGGGTTAATATCTGTCAACTGCAAAGGCAACATGTGATTCACATCGTTTTCATACTCGAACCATTCAGTGACCCCTTGTGCCCTGTGGACGCAGGCATTCTTTGTGATACTCCACCCATTCATTTAGGTTTTATCTTTCATTTGTCACCAATCTGTAATGTGACATTTTTACAATTTAAGCTCTACCCCATATATACACATTTTTTTTTTTTTTTTACCTTGTTCACTGGCTTCATTGACATGGATATGACAGAGTCTGGGATATGAATAGATTCCTTAGGAACAAAAACATTCAGGGTTATATCAAGTGCACAAGCTGGAAATGCATGACTTTATTTGCACATTTTAGAAATTAAGGAAAGACTGAAAGACAAATAGTTAAAATTCAACATTAAAATGTCTCACCATGGAGAGATTAGCCTTGGTTCTGCATGTAAAAGTGTCTCCACTCGCACAGTCGACCCCAAACAGAGCACAAATATCTCCTGCATAAACTTCATTCACATCCTACAACATCAGGATAGAAAGAGAGAAGTTGGAAGCTGACGACTGAGCCATATTTGTTATTTTTATTACAATTCAATTTCTCCTCTTAAAGTGAAAAGAACCACAGAACCGAGCACTGACAGCACTGTGGGCTGACATGGCTGACTTAACAAAAACCCTCCTTAAACAATACGTAAGTTCACTTTTTTAAACAAATGTAGTCATAGCAAAATAATGGATACCAACCATGCATCTGAGTGCTCTATTCACTTTTGACAGTTGTCCTTTTGATAATTAACCTTTTCTTGAAAAAGTAGCGAAGGAAGCAATGAATATTTATAGTGCAGCTGTTTGGGAGTTAAAATTCTACTGTCCAATCAAAACAGCAATGAAACAAGAACAATCGAGTTTTCTGACATCCGCCAAGGGTTGACGAGGACTCAAAACAACAGATATGTGATTCACAGGGTGACGGGGACTTTACCTGGATCCGGATTCCACAACACAATGCAATAATTGCATATGGATCCAGAATGGTCCGACTGATCAAGATGTTGCAAGCTCATATTTAATTCACAAGCTGAAACAAAATAATGTCTTTCTGATCTTGATTTTACATTGTGATGTCATATCTGTGAAGTAGTTTTGACATCATCCTTAAAAGTCTACAAAGTGAAATCCTGATCCAGAATCCAGATCCAGATCACCTCCAAAATTTAATGGAGTCTTCCATGGCCTAAAATTTATCTGTGGTGAAAATTTCATCAAAATCTGTGCCGTAGTTTTGATGTAATCCTCCTCTGTACCACTTCATCACGAAGCTGTATAACTGGGGATACAAAATGCAAAACATGCACTATGCACAATTTCTCCAAGCACAGCCACAGAAGCCTGTAACTTCTTCTGGGTTGTCTGAGTGTCTTGCCTCACTCTTCTCCTTCTTGCACAGTCACTCAGTTTTTTTTTAACCGTTTACTCCACATAGATGTACCACAGAGTGCCATACTGTTTGTATTTCTTCATAACTGATATAAATAAAGTCCAAGACATATTCAGGGAAATGCTCATGTATCCATCCCCTGACTTATCTGAAGAAAATGGGCAATTAAACTGATTATTTACAGGTATTATACCAAAGGGGCTGATTACTTATGCAACCCATCATCTTGGCTTTTATATTTTTAATTAATGTATATCAAGTTGTAGAGATTTACTTTCAGTTTGAGTCTAAGGAAGATAACTTAGAAATTTTACATTGAGAAGCCTGATTAACTTTTTGTATTTGAAATGCCATAAACAAATTAAAATGCGTGAAATACCAAGGGGTATAAATATTTTTGCAAGCTGCTGTATAGTTGTTAAAGTCTTTGAATTAAAGAAAACTGCTGACATAAAAAGCACATCTTGATTGTTTCATTTTAACTCCCTTGTGGTGGGATGCAAAGGCAAAATTACAAAAACTCTGTCACTGTCCAAACAAACTGACTGTACATTGAAAGTAAGAACAACTAGACTATGCAATTT
This sequence comes from Thalassophryne amazonica, assembly GCF_902500255.1. Lineage (NCBI taxonomy): Eukaryota > Metazoa > Chordata > Actinopteri > Batrachoidiformes > Batrachoididae > Thalassophryne > Thalassophryne amazonica. The sequence goes on from NC_047106.1 coordinate 98,945,328, forward strand.
TAAGATATCTTGCCACATCATTTTCATCATTTTGTTTTTAACTGGAATGGTTTCTGGTGTAACTGTCAGAGCCAGAGTCTTGACAATGTTTTAATATAGAATAGAATAGAGTATTTGGTTATGTATCTGGTTATGCTCCAGTTGAAACTGCTCCTTATATGGTTTCTTTTTCAAATACAGTGAGGAAAATAAGTATTTGAACACCCTGCGATTTTGCAAGTTCTCCCACTTAGAAATCAGGGAGGGGTCTGAAATTTTCATCTTAGGTGCATGTCCACTGTGAGAGACATAATCTTAAAAAAAAAAAAAAAAAAAAAAAAAAAAAAATCCGGAAATCACAATGTATGATTTTTTTTTTTTTATTATTATTTATTTGTATGTTACTGCTGCAAATAAGTATTTCAACACCTGTGAAAATCAATGTTAATATTTGGTACAGTAGCCTTTGTTTGCAATTACAGAGGTCAAACGTTTCCTGTAGTTTTTCACCAGGTTTGCACACACTGCAGCAGGGATTTTGGTCCACTCCTCCATACAGATCTTCTCAAAATCTTTCAGGTTTGGAGTTTCAGCTCCCTCCAAAGATTTTCTATTGAGTTCAGGTCTGGAGACTGGCCAGGCCACTCCAGGACCTTGAAATGCTTCTTACGGAGCCCCTCCTTAGTTGCCCTGGCTCTGTGTTTGGGGTCATTGTCATGCTGGAAGACCCAGCCATGACCCATCTTCAATGCTCTTACTGAGGGAAGGAGGTTGTTTGCCAAAATCTCGCAATACATGACCCCATCCATCCTCCCTTCAAGACTCTACAATCGTCCTGTCCCCTTTGCAGAAGAGCACCCCAGAGTATGTTGTTTCCACCCCCATGCTTCACGGTTGGGATGGTTTTCTTGGGGTTGTTCTCATCCTCTAAACATGGCAAGTGGAGTTGATTCCAAACTGCTCTATTCTGGTCTCATCTGACCACATGACCTTCTCCAATGCCTCCTCTAGATCATCCAGATGGTCACTGGTGAACTTCAAACGGGCCTGGACATGTGCTGACTTGAGCAGGGGGACCTTGCTGCTCTGCAGGATTTTAAACCATGACAGCATCATGTGTTACTAATGTAATCTTTGTGACTGTGGTCCCAGCTCTCTTCAGGTCATTGACCAGGTCCTCCTGTGTAGTTCTGAGCTTTCTCAGAATCATCCTTACCCCACAAAGTGAGATCTTGCATGAAATCCCAGACCGAAGGAGATTGACAGTCATCTTGTGTTTTTCCACTTTCTAATAAATAATAAATAACAGTTGTTGTCTTCTACCAAGCTGCTTGCCTGTTGTCCTGTAGTCCATCCCAGCCTTGTGCAGGTCTACAGTTTTGTCCCTGGTGTCCTTAGACAGCTCTTTGGTCTTGGCTATGGTGGACAGGTTGGAGTGTGATTGATTGAGTGTGTGAACAGGTGTCTTTTATACAGGTAACAAATTCAAACAGGTGCAGTTACTACAGGTGAAGAGTGCAGAATAAGAGGGCTTCTTAAAGAAAAATTAACAGGTCTGTGTGAGCCAGAATTCTTGCTGGTTGGTAGGTGTTCAAATACTTATTTGCAGCACTAACATACAAAACATACATTGTGATTTCTGGATTTTTCAGACCCCTCCATGATTTCTAAGTGGGAGAACTTGCAAAATCGCAGGGTGTTCAAATACTTATTTTCCTCACTGTAACTGTCATAAGACCTTTATGGGGTACTCAAGTGCTTTGTGATTATATTTCACTAGGTGTTCCATATACTATATAGCCTTGTTTTGAAGGCATTGACAACTTTCACCAGGTTGCCCATCCACCATATTATGACCCGACTACTGAAGAAAAAAAAAAAAAAAACAGTCTTCTGTTAGTATTTGTAGTGCTCCTTTTTAAGCGGAGAGTATGCCCTTTGATCTTCATATCCCTCATCACTTCTGGTATGCACGGTGTAGTATCATATAGTCCGTGTACATATTTAAATGTGTTGATGAGGTCCCCCTGCAGTCTCCTGTACAGTAGAGAAGGTAGTTGTAGGGTTTTCAGTCGTTCTTGATATGGCAGCTCACATAGCCCCGGAACTCTCTTAGTTGCTCATCTTTGAACACTTTCCACTAGATCTGCTAGTTTCCATGCACACGGTGACCAAATAGGCACCCCATCCTCAATGTGTGGTCATATCAGTGCCTTATACACAATATATGTCAGAATATGTCCAATACAGTAGGAATATGACTAAGGTTGTAAATAAGTAAAAGTGTTTTTAACAGTTTTGACCCATCACATAACTCTCCAATGCAAACACTAAGATGGAAAGCAACGAGCAGTGACGTGAACTTTTTCTCACCTCTATCTGGTCAGCATGCAGACGTACGAGTCTTTGCACTCGGACTTTCTTGGATGTACGTGTGTTGTAGATGTACTCGCTCTTCTTCACATAGCCCTGGTACACGCGCACATATGTTAGCTGACCAAACTTCCCTGCCTGTTAGTGAGAAACACCACAACAGAACACAAAAGCAAAAGAGATGGTGAAGATATATAAATGTTAAAAACACATGTATTGTTGTTTTTTTTGGAGTTTCTTTTGTATCTTACCTCCAGCTTGAAGGCCAAACCAACAAAAGGGTTTGATGAATCTCTCGTAGGATCCATTTCAATCTTTGAAGTTTTATCGTCTCTGTAACATTAAAAATCCCACTGACATGAGTGCATCATATTCTTATACATTGCCTTTTTAAAGACTGGCTTTTAAAAAGGTTGAGTTTTCTCAACTTTATGATCAGAAGAATGTGTACACACACACACACACACACACACACACACACACACACACACACACACACACACACACACACACACACACACACAGAGTAAATTGTATCAACCCCATCTGAACTCACTCTTCATTGAGGATGGCGTAGTTTTTTACTTCTGTGGGGTTGGGGAGGTACTCCAGCACTGCGTCCAGTAAAGGCTGGACGCCTTTGTTCTTCAGCGCCGTGCCCACCAGCACGGGGGTGAAAACACGCCGCACTGTGGCTCTACGAATTGCTGACTGCATGAGGAGCAAGAACAGTCTCAGTTGACAAAATAACTTTTTACACTTCCTTCACACACACGGAGAATTCACACACTGAATTAAACATCGAGTTTCAAGAGTTATTCGTGATGCTCTGTTTTTATCTTCAGTGTGAGGCTGTCATGTATGATGTGCTGCTTGACAGGATTCATTCTAAACAGGATTCATCACTGTTCCTCTTCGGCATCCTGCATCAAACTGAATGCTGTGGAGCCGAGTTTAATTGTGCGCACGTGACAGAAAACTGATTTGTCGTGGCGCGCAGTGAAATGTGACGCCGTGTTACAAGTCGTGTCAAAACTTGACAGCTTCCGTGTCATTTCATAATAACGCGTGACAGTTTGGGCTCCAAGAACCATCACAGGAACCACTACGAACGTTGTCACGTTCTATTAAGGATCATTACTCATCAAGACGGATCAATATGCTTAGTTGCGACCTCCACGACGTGAGACGAAATGAGGGTGGTGTGTGACATTCGTGGAAGATTTTTTGACAGGCAAAAACATGCTCCACGAATATCAAGAATATCACACACCAACACGCACTATTAAGAAACCTATTCGGATGCGTTAAGTCACGTTAAGAATGTCAGGAATATGTCACGAATGACAGAAAAATGACATTGGTAACGCGTCTTGCTCATGTGTAAAAGCGCCTTAAAGCCCAAATCTGTGTGTCTGTTATGTTTGTTCGTGTATGCTCAAAATTTTAACAATCACAGATCGTCATTTTGCTAAGCAAAATTGTAACTCTAAGTATGTTTTTTTTAAGGATCTCATAAATCCCACTGCTCACAAGAGGCACTCTGCTTATACTGACATTAGCTTATTAGCATTATGTTATGTGACGCTAGTGAGTTTTCATGCTAATTTTAGCGACATGTTATGTGACTCAAACATATTTGCATGCTAAAATTAGCCTGTTAGCACTATATTATGTGACACTAGTTTGTTTTCAAGACGTCTATCATGAATCACTGCGCTAAGGTGCTTCCCACACAAACAAACCTTTAGGTCATCATTAGTTGGAATCTTTTCTTCCAAGAACATTTCTCCGAAGGTTTCATCAGCATTAGCCACACACTCAACCAATTCCTGCCTCTGCTCTGCGGCCTCTGCACGAAATTCTACTGGGATATCTTCATAGCGAACAATCTGACTGCAGAGAGAAGAAAATATAATAAATTTATACTTTTTAAGATGTGGATGAGCTTAGAAATCATGTAAGTGCACTAGATAGAAGTGGTGACTGAAAGACCCCTCAGCCTAGGTCACAAAGAGGTCAAAGTCAACCTCATTCAAGAGAATGATGTGGTGAATGCTCTGTACAGTGACAAAATCATCTGAAAAACCACTACACTTTTAACACGTGAAAAACCACTACACTTTTAACACGTGCACATGGTGTGGCAGACTGATCATTTTTAGCCCTGCAAGGCTGAAACAGTTAAGAACACTTTCAGTAATGAAAACTAAATCCATTCACGAGGAAGTTCTCAAAGACTATTCCCTCACCCAAAGGGTCCTTCAAAATACATGCTTCGCTGCTCCACAAGGTCAATGATGCCTTTCATATTCGCCTCTAGACCAATAGGGATGTTGACAAAGGCCGCATTGTGATTCAGTTTAGTTCTGGAACCAAGAAAGAAAAAGGCTGAAAGTAAAAAAAAAATCATGACAAATACAGGACAGAAAAACACAACTTACTGCAGTAATACTATAGCAGTACCTCCTTAATCCAAAAAAGAAAAAAAGAAAAATGTATTTTACTGTCACTGTACATTATATGAAAAAAAAACAAAACAAAAAACAATTCAACCACTGGGGGCAGTGATCAACCACAGTCTGGCACCTCGTAAGTTTGTCAATGGCAGGTGGAGAAGCATTTTATTTATGTGTATGTTTTGATGTTTTGACAGAAACTGAGTGTCTGGAGAAATCAGTGAGAATCTGGATGTCTAGTAACTTCCTACTTTTAAACTCTGATAAGACTGAAATGATGGTTCTTGGTCCAGCGAGACTTCTGCATCAATTTGGCCAGCTGGCGCTCAGCCTGGGTTTGTGTGTCATACATCATACGGACAAAGTGAGAAACCTTGGGGTAATTTTTGATCCCACGTTGTCCTTTAATCTCCATAATAGGGATGTTAGTAGGATTGCTTTTTTCCATCTGTGAAATATAGCAAGGATTCGTCCCATCCTGTATATGGCTGATGCTGAGACCCTGATTCATGCTTTTGTCTCTTCTAGATTGGACTATCGTAATGTCCTATTTCCAGGGTTGCCACATTCCAGCATTAGGGGTCTTCAGCTGGTTCAGAATGCTGCTGCTATACTTTTGACATGAAGCAGGAGGTTTGAACATATTACACCCATTCTGGCATCCTTGCACTGACTTCCTGTCTCTGTGAGAGCAGATTTGAAGGTCTTGTTATTAACCTATAAGGTTGTCCATGGACTGGCACCTTTTTATCTGGCTGACCTGGTGAAACCCTACGTGCTGGCCTGGGTTTTGCGGTCGCCAGATGCGGGACTATTATGTGTTCCCAGGGTGAAGAAGAAGTCGGCAGGTCAAAGAGCTTTTTCTCATCGTGCACCTACTCTGTGGAACAGTCTTCCTGCCTCCGTGGACATTTCTAAATCAAGACTTAAAATGTATTTTTATTCTCTTTCGTATGAACTGTTTTTCATATCTGTTTTATTCTTTTACTTGTGTTTTTTAATGATGTATTTGTATTTTTTTCTATTTCTGTTTTTACTCACTTATTTTAAATTTTACTTTGAACTATTCTATGTGCGGTGCCTTGAGGTGACTTTTGTTGTGATTTGGCACTTTTATAAGCTGATTAAATTGAATTGAAAACCAAGTCCACAGGCTTGTAACCGTTACACAAAAAATTAAAGCCTTATTAGGATGGCATGGTCATTACAAAGGAGGCAGATTAAATTAAAAATGTCTGAATGAGATGTTTGTGTTGCATTACGCTTAAATCAGTAAACAAGACAGACGGAATAATACATTACTTTACAGTACCCTACTTTCTATGTAGTTGCTCCATTATGAAGTACTGACTGATGCTACAGAAATCATCCATTTTTTTGTCACCACTTGCTGAGGAAGAACATATTCATGAATAACACTAGATCAGGAGTGCAGAGAAACATGGACCAACTTACCGTATCAACCACACGTTTTTTTTTTCTGTACCGTTATAACACCAGAACACAATTTAAAATAAAAAAAAAAAGATGTACAGCTTTCAGTGCAAGTAGAAAAGGTGCTTTGAAGGCATTTCTTCCACATGTATATTGTACCTGAGCTGCTGAAGAGCTCGACTGGGATTGGCACCCATGCGGTCGAGCTTGTTGATGAAGGTGATGAAGGGAACATTGTAACGCTTCATCTGCCTGTTAACTGTCATGGTCTGGCACTGGACTCCACCCACAGCACACAGAACCAGAACTGCTCCGTCTAGAACACGTAGCGCTCTCTCCACCTCGATGGTAAAGTCCACGTGACCTGCCCAAGACAGACATGACAATGAAAGTTAAATAAATAAACGTGCCATGGTGACACATTTGAGAGAGAGAGAGAGAGAGTATATTGGAAAGAGCTCCAAAATGATTTCCAATATTATCACACAACTGCATTTTCTAATCAAATAAATCTCACATTGTGCATGAGCAGCTTTCTTGATTTGCTTTTGTTCACAAAATGACAATCAAAATGACATTTTAGTCAGTTACTATGTCTATTTTAACATAAAGCTGTTTCAAAATAATAGTTACTAAATGCATTTAGTTTAGCTTTTCTTCACACAGCAGTTTACCCCACAATGACTGCCTCTTTAAACATGAAGCGTTTCAGAAGATTCCAGAAATTGATTGAATTACTTATAAACAAGCTTTTAAATAACTAACTGACATGAGGTTAATTTGCAAACCTTTGGTTGTATGTAAGGGCCTAACTGACATATGAGGGGAGGAGGAATCTAAAGCATTAAACCAAGGCTTACGGAGCACAATTATAGAACTACATGTGCAAGGTTCCATCCATGAGCAAGGTTCCAGCTCAAAAAGATTCATGGTACCACAAGCAACTCTACAGTCTATTACAAAAAAAAAAAAGATACCCTGTCAGACATTTGAGCCATACAGTCTTTACATCACGGAGGAAGGATGCTGAAATACCCAGGAATTATTAACTTTTTGTTGTAAAGGTCCAACAGAATTTTAGGATTATAACTAAATTTTTTTTGCCAGCTTGCACTCGGCCGAGACGGACGCACTTTTCTCTTCTCCCTCCCTCCTTATCTTTCCTGCTTCTGTGGCGTGTTGTCTGTGAGGCTGCAGCTTTGCTCTTCTGGAACGACAAAAATGGATCTGTTAAAGTGGTCTCTGAACGCAATTGACACAAATTTTTCTACAAGACATTCGGGGGCGGAGGACCCGACCTGTCCTGCCGGGACGCATGTGATGGGTTACGTGATGGACTCGTGGAGGAGATGGCAGGTCATGTGCCTTTACATGCTTTCTGTGGAGGACGTCAAAGATGTGTACATATTCGGCTTGGTGGTGACCGGCTTTCTGATGTGTGGAGCGGGCACTATGCTGGTTTACCGGAAAATCAAGAAAGTGGAAGCAGCTTTGATTGGTCCTTCCAGGCTGCCCTACATGATTGATTCGATTGGGAAGGCAGTGGCTGCGCAGCGTTGGAAAATATCTCGAATAGAACTGCAGCCCTGGAAACCCGCTCTGACCGTCTGTGAAGACCACATTCTACATTCAGATGCATTGAGAGCCACTCTGTTCTCAGAACTGTGGAATCTTTCAGGCGTCTGCTAATCTGGCTATTCATTTGGCTTCCCCAAATACAGCTGCACTTCAAGGTTGCTGTGATAAAACCTCCTCAGAAGATCAACACTTAAGCCTCGCTCCCTGGTCTTCCCCCCCTCCCCTCAGCTTCTCCAGCTCTGACGTTGACTGCTCAGGACTGCTTAGGCCCGCTCAGTCTGCTCCTGGCTGCTCCTCCCCCCTCCAGGATTGTCGGACAAGGCCGTTGACGGCGCCAAACAGGCTGCCTCCGGAGTGTTCTGATAAACTGGACCTTTTCAAATCTCGGTTGTCGTCCTGTGTCCTTGTTCTTGTCTGTGTGATTATTGTTTTTCTGTGCTGATGGGGATTTTTTTCCTCATTGCCGCTGTGTAATGCAGCGGCTATGAGGGTTTTTTTTTCTCCTTTTCCCTCGTGTTTTGCTTTTCATATATATGTTTATGTACCGGGCCGGCCTATGTGTTGTGTGTTGTGTGTGTGTTGTTTGTTATGGGTTGGTGTTGGTTTGCTCAGCCCTGCTGTTAACCAAGGTAGGGATGTACATCTGGAGCTGGTCCCCGGGCGCCTAATGGCGACTTCTGCTCCTACTGGCAATTAGGATGGGTTAAATGCAGTAGACATATTTCATTGTGCAGGGAACATGTTCTTCTGTGCATATGACAATAAAATTCCTTTGAAAAAACTCAGATAGGCTTTAGATAAAAATGTGAGACAGCACTCCATCACCATGACCTGAAAGACTGTCAACCAAGGAGGAAGCATCGCCTCAACACCTTCCATCTTCTGCATCTGCGCATGATCATGGACATGTCCTAGAAGGACCATGTGGCTTTCAATGATATCCTTATTCAGGCTGGTCTACCAAGTATGTCTGCCCTCCTGAAATAGCGTCATCTATGCTTGGCCATGTCCACCGCATGCCAGTTGGTCACATCCCCAAAGATGTCCTCTGCAGGGAACTTGCTGAGGGGTCCCAGCCTGTTGGACGACCAGCACCACAAGAAATCTTGTGACATGTACATGAACACCCGGGAAAACATAGCATCTGATTGAAGTGCTTGGCGTCATGCTGTAAGAACAGGTATCACCAGAGAGGAAGATGAATCAAAAGTGGTCAGAGAAGAGAGAGAGAAGGAAAGCTGGAATAGTGTGCAGGCAACTGCAGCTATCAGCCTTTGTGCTAAAACAACTTCATAAGACTGTCAGTCCAGAATCGGCTTATACAGCCGCAGCCAATGCTGCCCGAAAAACAAAAAACAAAACAAAAACAAACTTGAGATGGAGCTCGACATACCAGGCGCAAATCCATTGTCTTTCGAGATAGAAGGAGCAAATGATGATGATGATGTGAAGTCACGTGTCAGCCAGAAGAACAACAAACTTTTTCAGCACTGTGTCATCAATATAACTGGCGGTACCTGGCGTGTCAATGATGTTGATGTTGTGATCGTTCCACATAGTGTAGGTTGCAGCTGACTGAATGGTGATGCCTCTCTGTCTCTCCAGCTCCATAGAATCCATAGTGGCTCCAATACCATCCTTCCCTTTCACCTACACCACAGAAGATAATTAACTAATTTTCTGGAAATGCTTTCTGCTTAATTAAGACCACAGCTCCAGCCCAGAACAAATTAACTTGGACCCCACTGGAAACAGACATAGATATAATGGGCCCTTCCCTGCTTGGTTTTATTTGTGTCTTGCTGATTCAGGGATTAGCGTTAAGAGAAAATGTTGCTCTTACCTCATGAATCTCTGCTATTCTGCCTGTATAAAAGAGAATGCGCTCGGTCAGTGTGGTCTTCCCTGAGTCGATGTGTGCTGATATTCCGATATTCCGAATCATTTTGTTTGGAAAAACACCAGAGGAGCATGTCCGACAGCTGTTGAGGAGCACCTGTGGACAACAAGCTATTAAAAATACAACATCAAAAAGGCTATGGTGACACAGTAATAATAAATATACATCACACTATCATTTTTTTTAAATCTTTTTGTTTATTTCATGTGTTGATGACATACAAGCCTCAACATCAAGCAAAAGAATAGACTAAAAGCCTCCTCTTAAGGAACTTACTTTTGCATAATAAGTATTTCATTCATTCATTCTCTATATCCGCTTATTCCAATTAAGGGTCAAGGGGAGCTGGACCCTATGCCAGCAGTCACTGGGCAAGAGGCGGAATATACACGGGAGGATCGGGAGGGAACCCACGCAAACATGGGGAGAACTCCACACAGAAAGAACCAGGCGAGAAGCGATCCCAGGACCTTCTTGCTGTGAGGCAAAAGTGATAAACACAAAGACACTGTAACACCCTTAATTATTTCAACCTGCCCAAAGGTTTTTACAACACACTGCTGTCCTTTTTGTACATTTGAGTAACAACATCTGGAAGGCACAGATATTGAGGGTTATACACTGAACAAAAATACAAACGCAACATGTTTTTGCTTCCATTTTTCATGAGCTGAACTCAAAGATCTAAAACATTTTCAATATACACAAAAGACCTATTTCTCTCAAATATTGTTCAAAAATCAGATGTTGCAAGTTTTGAGGGAGCATGCGATTAGCATGCTGACTGCAGGAATGTCCACCAGAGTTGTTGCCCGTGAACTGAATGTTCATTTGTCTCCAAAGGCGTTTCAGAGTATTTGGCAGTACATCCAATCGGCCTCACAACCGCAGACCACATGTAACGACGCCAGCCCAGGACCTCCACATCCAGCATGTTCACCTCCAAGATCGTCTGAAACCAATCACCCGGACAGCTGCTGCAACAGTCGGTTTGCAGAACCAAAGAATTTCTGAACAAACTGTCAGAAACAGTCTCAGGGAAGCTCGTCGTCCTCATCGGGGTCTCGACCCGACTGCAGTTCATCGTTGTAACCAACCTGAGTGGGCAAATGCTTACATTCAATAGTGTCTGGCTGCTGATCAATTCTATGAAAAGGAGATGTGTTGTACTGCGTGAGGTCAGTATCTTGTGGTGGTCACACGAGATACTGACTGGTTCTCTGCTAATACAGTCAGTCGCAGTGAGTCCAACATGAGTCCTTCTAGTGACCAAACTATGCAATGTGCCACCCCATGCACTTGTCATCAAGGACCCTCCATCCAAGGTGGTCCAAACCACATGCAGTCTTATGTGGCATGGTGATTATTTAATGTTGTATAAGCGTCTTACAATACCTTTCATTTTTCCAAGGAAAGTTTAAAGCCTAAATATTCTTTCATTGTCCTATTGTTGCTCAGAATAGATAACGCTCTTTACCTAACATCTGTTGGAGTATATGTCAATTCACGTTAAATCATTAGACCCCCTAGGTTAGGTAAGAGTTTTGGATGTTAGTAGCATCCTCATCCTCCCAAATGCCATCCTACATCTAAATATTATGAGCACCCCCTTCCCACCGCACAATTTCTCGTCAGTCACAATGATATTATTTCCAATAGTTGTCAGTTAGTTTTTCAATAAAAAGGGGGGTCATAACCCTTTTCTGTTAATTAGTTAGATGCCAAAGCTGAAGATTATTCTTTTTTTTTCCTTTAGTTATATTTCAATGTCCCTGCCCTTCCAACTCCATGGGTGTCTTTTATTTCTCACTGCATTCTCATTTCTGCCTTTCAGATACCAGCTAAGTGATTCAAATCCTCAATCTGCTATTGTATACATGACCAATGGTGATTGGCTCCCGAAAAGCTCTATTTTCATCAAAGTAAATTCTTAAACAACCATACAACAAGAGAACAAAGCGTAAGAAAATCCAACTATTTTTATTCTTGCTTTTATATTGGAAAGTACTCCAACTTTCAGGCCTGGATACATTTATACTTTCTGAAATTTTTATATAAAGTTTGATGTAAGGAATATCTTAGACCTTACAAAGCAAGTTACACAAAATGCACAAATAAGTTCCAGATATCCGTCAATCTCACACCACATTTGTGTAGTATAGAGCCCTAATTAGTAAAGCCTTGGTTCCACTGAATAATAAGCCATGAATAATGAGCCACGCATGGGCGTGTCAGCAATTATTCAAAGAATGATCCACGTTTTAAGCTATCACGTATCCACTACTAAGGCGCCTCTATGTGCCTCTCTGTACCTCACATGTGCCAGGCATCAGCCTCTAGTGAGACACAACCAACCTGTCATTTGAGCCCTGTCCAGCCTCGAATGGCTCGTGTCATTGCATATGATTCACGTCAAGCCACATATGATCCATGTAGCGCCATGTAACGTGACAGTGGTGCGCGTTTAGGCATGGGTTTGGTCCAAACCTCCAGCCCTCCCAGACTTGGTCCCTTTAAAGTGTGGGTTTTCAATTCACAGCATCCATTCTAGATGTTGTCACATTTTTTAAACGCAGTCCAAAAAAAGATGCTCCTGCACAGTCTGGTCAATATGCATTAGGCTGCTGTTCCCCTGTGTTCCAAAGTTATTAAATGCATCAGACCAGCTAGAACTGAACCACGGGTTCCTGGACAACTGCCCCTGTGCTTCCTCTCCTTGGCTTTATTTCTTCCATGGCTTATACAGTCATTTTGACACCATGATCCAACTTTTAACTTTGTGTTTGTCCAGTAATGTCTGCAAAATCGCTCTTTTGCATGCGGCATTCTGCGTTCCTGGACAGTAGCCTCTGCTCTCCTCGCTGGCTTCCTTTCCATCTGCGGCTTCGCTGGGTTTATTTCTTTCGCGGCTTTAAACACACTCAATTGACACTGTGATCTAACTTTTAACTTTGTGTTCATCCATTATTGACTGCAAAATTGCTCTTTTGCATGCGGCGTTCTGCGTTCTTGGACAGTCGCTTCTGCGCTCCTTCTTGCTGGCTTCCTTTCCATCCGCGGCTATGCTGGCTTTATTTCTTCTGCGGCTTCAAACACACAACGTGGTCCAGCTTTTAACTTTGTGTTTGTCCGTTTACTGCAAAATTGTTCTTTTGTGAGCTGGCATTCTGCCTAAATGCTCGTCTTGAGCGTGAGTCATTGTGTCAGTGCTCACACACAGCAGAGCTCATCTGATCCATTATAACAAGATGTTAAATCTATCAAACATAAACATGCAACTATTTTACCAAGCTAAAAACATTACAAATAATTACCTTTTAAGCTCCTTCAAATATGTTCTCCACCTCAGTGTACAAGAAAGAGACAAGAAAAAAGCTACAAATGTCCTCTGTGATTCCAGAAGCAATTAGAGGTGTTTTCAAGATCCAAGCTCTGACAGAAAATGATTAATCCACTACAAAATAATTATTTTATATACAGCATCCGGTGCACAAAGCAGGTGGAATTGTAGTGCGCAAGTAGCTTGTCCAAAATAGCCTCTCCAGTCCTCGTAGCTGCCAGGTGCTCAGATAATGGGCTTTTAACAGCCTCGTCCTCACCACACATGCCTCTAAAATCCTTGTTTGTCCTCATAGTACCTCATACACGAACTGCCCCACGATGTTGTTGCTAAATTTTGAACTTCTTGAAATTAGCGCCATGCTTAGAGATGAGCCTCGTTAGCCGAATATTCTGCCTCTAAGAGCCTCTCAGAGCCACTATTCTCCCACGATAGTTGAATAACTGGACTCGTACCAAAAAAAAACAAAAAAACATGCTACATGGCTCATTATTCACTGTTCATTATTTGGTGGGACCAGGGCTTAAGAATGACGCAACCAAAACCTTTAAAATGTTCAATTTATACACCACATGCATTTTTCTGATTCCAGAGATGTCTGTGCCAAACAGACATGAAAGGCCTCCTTCTTCAGCCTAATGGCGCCCCTTACTACTGGGGTCCACTTGGGTTGCCGCCACAACAAGCACTGACAACCTTCTGGCCACAGCTCAAAAGAGCAGAATTTCAATAAATTTAAGCAAAATAACATAGGAAAACAGATGCAACACCCTAACTTTGACAACTGGACACTGCAGTTTTGTTTGAGGGCGGGCACTAAAGGGGTAAAATATGACACATATGATGTAATTTCTACTTCAAGTGAAGGGGCAAAGAAAAGGTGATGATGCGGTGGAAAGTGGAAAGGTGTTGTGGTTTGTTTATGAACCAGAGCTCAAACATGTCGAGGCGGTTTTGTAGGCGAGAGAACGCAGCTACTCTGGTTCGCTGCGTAGGCTAACACTTACTGACATGATGTCTCCCATCTGCCTCGTCTTCCCTTCTCCACTGGAAACCAAAAAAAAAAAAAAACACTTTCCGCGACTGTTTCTGTGATTGCAGCGGAAAACAAAACAGTACACCATTTTTCCATGTGAAGTTATGCTGTATATATATTGCACAACAGGACCGGCTGTCCCCCATAAGTGGTGAAACCCCGCGATATCACGCAGGGTTCAAATGAGACTACGGTGCCCTATTGGCATGATGGTGCTGTGCCATTGTCAGGAAGGACAAACGAAGACACAGATCCACTCTGGTTCCCCTGTGGCATCCTCTAGTCAAAAAATTGAGCACCCAAGGGAACTTATTAATGTACACAACTATTAAGGTGTACATAACTTGATTTTTATTATGTAAAGGATAAGCATTGCAACTGCTTCATGTTCACTGCTGATTTAATAATATTTGTGTGCCCAACTTTTGCATTAATTATTTATTTTTAAAAATTACTATTAATATTCATTTATGGATTGGCCCACTTGACAAAGGTCTAGTTATACTCGTACACACTAAACAAGTAAATGCACTCAAAATTATATAAGATTTAAATGTGCTTCGTATTAATCTGATGCTACAGTGGTTTGGACTTTGGCACAAATAAACTTCCCTGCTCTGAATGTCAGAGAGCAGGCAGCCTGATGGGGAAACTTCCCAATGGGGTGCCTTATTTCATGGTGACCACACTCCTGTTGGACTCACTGTAACTGACTGTATTAGCAGGGAAGCATTATGTTTGCACAGTTGTTGCACATTAAATAATGAGTGTGCCACCTAAGACCCCATGGGGTTTGGGCTTCCTTGGATGGAGAGTCCTTGTGGGCTCTTGCACAGGGTGGTGACACAGTGGATGGTTTTGTAGTCATACTGTCAGCCCCATATTTGAATGTTGTTGAACCTGGTGCCAACTTCACAGTGTTTCTTCTTCCATGTTTTACACCTGGGCTGTGCAGTATTTAATTCTTTGGCTGTTGCAGGGTGTACCTGTGTAATTAATGTTTTATAAGACATTTTATTATGACCAGTCCATAGTGTCCATAACCTAATTCTACAGGCGAGGAAAAAAAGACAGCAATAATAGTCATAGTAAATATCCTTGTCAGATCTTCTAAAATGAGCGAAGCGTCATGAAGCTCACTCATGGCACAGGGCGTCCTAAACAGGAAGTGCCAAAATTCAAATCCACAGTAAAACAGGAAATGTTCAAATGTCAAACACTTCCTGGATTGACAGACGAGATCCCATGGAATTTCACAGAAAATCAGTGGCAAGCTCACACTCAAGCAGGAAGTGCCGATTCTCAGTCACAGTGAAACAGGAAATATCCATTGTTGAACACTTCCTGCATGGGTGAAGCTAGAGTGGAGGCCGGGGTTTCACTGGACTGCCCTGAAATCTGATTGGACACAGATGATTGACATGTCACAACACCACACATCTGGTTGAAAGACCTGCATTTTCAAATCAGTGAGTCACATTGACTGCTAGGTTCCTCCTGTCCAGTAGTTGCTGTGTACCACAAAAAGTTCTAATCCACCTTAGTAGAAGAAGAAAAATGTTTTCTTCAGGTTTGAACTGAAACACGTCATTTGAACTATGGACTTCTAATCACACCAAACTTATATTGGTGAGTAAACAACCGTATTTTATGCCAGAAAAGAGGTCCAGGTTGTTAAAAGCAGCATTTCTCCTTTAATTCGGGTTGCCTTATATACGTAAGGATTAAACAACGAGAAGCCGTGCATTATACGGTTTGAATGCACGACGCGGAGTCCAAAACACCACTGTTACTCCGCGAAGTGCATTCAAACCGTATAATGCACAGCTTTGAGTTGTTTATTCCGCTTATACCATGGTCCCACACAGTGAGCTAACACACAAATATTTATTGAAGTTAACAGAACTTGATAAAAATGCGTAAGTATTTGGGACTATTTTGGGACGAAAATAATGCACGCCAGTTAGACATGGAATTCTCACTGACCATGGTATAAACATGTTTAAGCTAACAGCTGGTTCATGCTCTGTTGACTTATTAGTGCAGCAGATAACAGAAACAATCCTTCAAATGGTGATACAAGCATCAAATTCAGCACAAATATAGCTGGAGCAAAATTAATGAAGCATATTTACCTTTTACCCCTGTACAAACTGAAACTGACCTTGGTATTTCACACATTTTAATTTGTTTATTCCATTTAAAATACTTTTTTTTCTAAAATTATCTTCCTTAACTCAAACTGAAGGCAAATCTCTACAACTTGATCTCAATTAATTCAAAATATAAAATCCAGCTTCCTGATGAAGTGGTGTAGAGGATTTTCTTAAAAAGAAGACCTGAAAGTTCAGCTACAATTTGACAGAAAGTACATTTGAGATGAAAGTCTAGATTTTAGGTTTTGGTGAAAGAAACTTTTGTATTTCTTCATAATTGATGTAAATAAAGTCTAAGACATATAAGCGAGCTCAGCATCACCAGTCCACATGCGCGGTGCACACTTCCGGTTGGCGGCTATCAGGACAAACAAAGCCATGTGCGCAGCAGTGATGCACTGGGAAACATTTATTATGCTTACTTTTGATGAGAAATGCCATTTACCACACGCAGTATTGAGCGATATTACATTGATTACGCGTCCGCCATCAAGCATGTGCATTTGTTTGTCCAAATGCCTTCCCATCAGCCTCTGCATGCCCGAGATGCTGAAAATGCTTATTCAGTGACTTGGAAATGTGCATGCTTCCATCCCCTGACTTGTCTAAAGAAAACTGGAAATAAAACTGATTATTATTTACAGGTTTTATCAAGTTATAAAGATTTGCTTTCAGTTTGAGTTTGAGTAAGATCATTTTAGAAATTTTTATTCTTTTTTTGTATTTCTTGTATTTAAAATGGCATAAACAAATTAAAATGTGTGAAATTCCAAGTGTTCCAATACTTTTGGAGGGCACAGTATCCTAACCTTATGATGAGTGCAAAATGAGTGTGGTATTATTACCTTTTTGCTTAAGATTGTGTAATTTTCACTGTTGCTGCACTTTGTGTCAAATCATAGTCATATTGTATATCATACTGATATGACAATTCAGTAAGGTATATCTTCTATTATACATTCCAAATCTAAGGTGGAACTCTACTAGTGTTTACTAAAGTACACCTAAATATCTTTATAAAAAAAAAAGAGAGAGAGTAGAGCCACTTAGGTGCCTAGTCTTGAGAACCAGGGATGGTAGGTTGAAAAGCTTTTTTATCCCATGGAAACTCTCCCTACCCACCTAAGCATGTATATAAGTGACACTTACATGACAATTTAGATGACAATATTGAAATATGATAATATGGCCATATTGTACAGCCCTACTGTCAACTAGCTGAAAACTTTGAATATTAATTTACATCTACATTTAAAAAAATTCTTAAAGTGGAAGGGGGTTAAGAGGGCTGTAATTGGGGGGGTCAGCTGAAAATCAAAAAAGAAAAATGCTTAAAAAGGTGGAGAGTATGGGGAGCAGAGCCCCTCCAGAAGCTGAAAGGCAAAATAAGGAAAATGCTTACAAAGACAGGGGGCTGGAGGGGCACTCCCCAAGAAGCTGAAAGGTTTTAGTCATGCTCATGCTCCAAAGAAGCATTCTACTGAAAAACGTCTGAAGGACCTAAAGGACATGGTGAGATGGCGAGCAGCTTTTCCAGGCATGTGAGAGGCAAAATAAAAAAAATAATGCTTAAAAAGGCAGGGGGTTTGGGGAGGCGGACCCCCCTCCCCAGAAGCTGAAAGGTTTTTGCCATGCTAATGCTCCCCTGAAGCATTTACTCAAAATAAAGTCTGAAGGATCTATCTGTCTATGGTCTGAAGGATCTAAAGTCTGAAGGATGACATGGTGAGACGCTTAAGAGCTTCGCTCATTCATGTCCGCGACACATATATGTTTATGTCTTATGTACATGTATATGTACATAAGAGGATACTTTAATATGTACATGTACAGTGCTGCTTTTGATACTGTTGACCATAAAATTTTATTACAGAGATTAGAGCATGCCATAGGTATTAAAGGCACTGCGCTGCGGTGGTTTGAATCATATTTATCTAACAGATTACAATTTGTTCATGTAAATGGGGAATCTTCTTCACAGACTAAGGTTAATTATGGAGTTCCACAAGGTTCTGTGCTAGGACCAATTTTATTCACTTTATACATGCTTCCCTTAGGCAGTATTATTAGACGGCATTGCTTAAATTTTCATTGTTACGCAGATGATACCCAGCTTTATCTATCCATGAAGCCAGAGGACACACACCAATTAGCTAAACTGCAGGACTGTCTTACAGACATAAAGACATGGATGACCTCTAATTTCCTGCTTTTAAACTCAGATAAAACTGAAGTTATTGTACTTGGCCCCACAAATCTTAGAAACATGGTGTCTAACCAGATCCTTACTCTGGATGGCATTACCCTGACCTCTAGTAATACTGTGAGAAATCTTGGAGTCATTTTTGATCAGGATATGTCATTCAATGCGCATATTAAACAAATATGTAGGACTGCTTTTTTGCATTTACGCAATATCTCTAAAATTAGAAAGGTCTTGTCTCAGAGTGATGCTGAAAAACTAATTCATGCATTTATTTCCTCTAGGCTGGACTATTGTAATTCATTATTATCAGGTTGTCCTAAAAGTTCCCTGAAAAGCCTTCAGTTAATTCAAAATGCTGCAGCTAGAGTACTAACGGGGACTAGAAGGAGAGAGCATATCTCACCCATATTGGCCTCTCTTCATTGGCTTCCTGTTAATTCTAGAATAGAATTTAAAATTCTTCTTCTTACTTATAAGGTTTTGAATAATCAGGTCCCATCTTATCTTAGGGACCTCGTAGTACCATATCACCCCAATAGAGCGCTTTGCTCTCAGACTGCAGGCTTACTTGTAGTTCCTAGGGTTTGTAAGAGTAGAATGGGAGGCAGAGCCTTCAGCTTTCAGGCTCCTCTCCTGTGGAACCAGCTCCCAATTCAGATCAGGGAGACAGACACCCTCTCTACTTTTAAGATTAGGCTTAAAACTTTCCTTTTTGCTAAAGCTTATAGTTAGGGCTGGATCAGGTGACCCTGAACCATCCCTTAGTTATGCTGCTATAGACTTAGACTGCTGGGGGGTTCCCATGATGCACTGAGTGTTTCTTTCTCTTTTTGCTCTGTATGCACCACTCTGCATTTAATCATTAGTGATCAATCTCTGCTCCCCTCCACAGCATGTCTTTTTCCTGGTTCTCTCCCTCAGCCCCAACCAGTCCCAGCAGAAGACTGCCCCTCCCTGAGCCTGGTTCTGCTGGAGGTTTCTTCCTGTTAAAAGGGAGTTTTTCCTTCCCACTGTCGCCAAGTGCTTGCTCACAAGGGGTCGTTTTGACCGTTGGGGTTTTTCCGTAATTATTGTATGGCCTTGCCTTACAATATAAAGCGCCTTGGGGCAACTGTTTGTTGTGATTTGGCGCTATATAAATAAAACTGATTGATTGATATTAAAGTAACTAGTCGATGTTTTACATAAAAATTTAAATCCAGCGTCAATGTAACTCGATATACATACCTGTTTAAGAGTGACGCTTCCTGTGGACAAAAGGTGGGCTTTTGTTAACCTCAGTCCTGTTTTTAATAGTCTCATTTTGGCAAGACTTTGATCTGGATCCTCTTCACACAACAAACAGGACACCGCCGGTGAAAGTCACGCTGGAA
The DNA here is from genome assembly GCF_902500255.1 of Thalassophryne amazonica. NCBI lineage: Eukaryota > Metazoa > Chordata > Actinopteri > Batrachoidiformes > Batrachoididae > Thalassophryne > Thalassophryne amazonica. Next base: position 98,965,162 of record NC_047106.1, read on the forward strand.
AACACCACTTCCGTGTCTTTCTACGGAAACCCACAGCTACCAAAATACGTTGTGCTATGAATGTAACTAAATGCGTGAATTCAATTTCAGAATGTTTTCTGACGTTAGACACAATACACGATTCGCCTCTAAGCCTAAGGCAATTGAAGAGAAATGATTTGCAGCATGAAAAGTGTACGTTTATAACGTCGCTGTCGTTTAGAGCCAGAAGCTCACAGCGCCCTGCCGGAAGTGGTGGCCAATTACGGAAGCACAACATGCCCGATTACGCAGTTGATTCTGTACTGCAGTTGTGCCAACCTGACTGCAGAAATGGCAAAGAGTGTGCAGGTTTCTTTGTAACCCCCAACTCCACCTGGCGATGTCATTGATGAACTCATCCCGTCTGCTGTTAATCAGAAACCTACACCCGCGTCAGGTTGACACATATGACACCGATATATTTGAGAAAACAGTCTCAGAATTGTTACATCTAAGCATGGTGTCACTTTGAGTGGACGGTATTTTTAAATGATAATGACCACTGGAATATTCTCCAGCACCCTTAACCACAACACCAAATCTACCCTGTGCCAATTTTTAAAAATGAATGAAGGTGTAAATAAATAATGATAATGGTCTATAATAAATTCTGGTATGATTATGCATGATGCCATGATGATTATTGGTTTTGTGATAGATCTGTCTCTCAGTAATCATATTTGTGTGTTTATCTATTACTTTGTTATTTTGTTTTCTTTGCTCTTTGTTTTCGTATTAAGTAATTACTTTACTTAAATGAGTATATTCTTAGTTTGATATCATTTTAGTCTGTTATTTGTATAAATGTGCACGTTGAACTGGGTTGAACCGGTTTTACCCCTTAGAGCAAAGAGATTCAAGTTACAATATAAATCATGTCTTGTTATTGCATGGGTTATGGGCAGGGGGGCAGGACCTCTCCTTATTTTGCCACTGCAAAATAAGGTCCACCTTTGTCACACCCATGTTGTGCTTTAAAAAAAACGTTTTAGTCCATTGTTTGTTGGGAAGGTGTCGTGACACGGACCCACAACAGGGGGCGTTAATGAACGGACAATGGATAAGCCAAAAGTAACAATTTAATGTTGTGAATCGCACAACAAAATACAGACAATAATAATGTGGATTGTCAATTATACACAAGGTGATGTGTGGGCAGGCTCGAAGATAGAAGACGTCTGGCGAGAAAAGAGCCGGATCCCACACAGCTTCCACCACCAACGGATCTGAAGAACACCGGAGCCACCAAGCCCTGCACCCCAGGTGGCCACTGTCTTCAGCAGTCAGACCCGGTACTGCTGGCAGAAAACAGAAACAGTTAATGGTGGGTGTGTGAATACACACCCAGCAATCGTGTAAAGCTTAGTTCCTCCGGGAGGGAGAACCTCCACCTCCAGACACAGAATCACCCGTGCAGCTCCTGTCAGTCACTCTCCCTGGAAGGAGTGTGAGGCGAAGACGTCGCAAGTCACACTATCCGCCAATCCAGTTACAGACTGAGTCCACAGGATACACGGCTGCACACAGAACAATGTTCAAACACTCAGAAAATCACAGCAGAGAAAGATTACCTGGAACGGTAGCTGATTTCTCGGCGAGGAGGTGGAGTTGCAGTCCGGCTTATATGGTGATGAGTTGAACGAGTGACAGCTGGTGCTGATAAGTGACAGCTGTCACTCCCAGCGGCTCCGACGCCCTCTCGTGCTTGAAGCCCGCACTCCAAGCAGGGCGCCATCTGGTGGTAGTGGGCCAGCAGTACCTCCTCTTCAGCAGCCCACACAAGAGGACCCCCCCCTCAACGGGCGCCTCCTGGCGCCCGACCAGGCTTGTCCGGGTGCCGGTTGTAGAAATCGGCCAGGAGGCCGGGTCCAGGATGAAGCTCTTCTTCATCCAGGAACGTTCTTCGGGTCCATACCCCTCCCAGTCCACCAGATACTGGAACCCCCGGCCCTTACGGCGGACGTCCAGGAGCCGACGCAGGGTCCATGCCGGCTCCCCATCGATGATCCGGGCAGGAGGCGGTGCGGGGCCAGGGGTGCAGAGTGGTGAGGTGTGATGAGGTTTGACACGTGACACATGGAAAACCGAGTGGATCCGCAGTGAAGCTGGCAGCTTTAGCTTCACTGCGGCCGGACTGAGGACTTTGAGGATGGGAAACGGTCCAATAAACCTGTCCTTGAGTTTCTGTGATTCCACTTGAAGTGGGATGTCCTTTGTCGACAACCACACCTCCTGCCCGGGCTGGTATGCAGGGGCCGGGGAACGCTGGTGGTCTGCATGGGCCTTGGCCCTCATCCGGGCCTTCAACAGGGCAGAACGGGCAGTCCGCCACACCCGGCGGCACCTCCTGAGGTGGGCCTGGACCGAGGGCACACCGACCTCCCCCTCCACGAGTGGGAACAATGGGGGCTGGTACCTCAAACACACCTCAAACGGGGAGAGGCCGGTGGCAGACGACACTTGGCTGTTGTGGGCATACTCGATCCAGGCCAGATGGTTGCTCCAGGCCGTCGGGTGCGCGAAGGTCACGCAGCGGAGGGCCTGCTCCAGCTCCTGGTTAGCCCGCTCTGCCTGTCCGTTTGTCTGAGGGTGATACCCGGATGAGATACTCACGGTGGCCCCCAGTTCCCTGCAGAAACTCCTCCAGACTTGGGAAGAGAACTGAGGACCATGATCCGAGACGATGTCCGCTGGTATCCCATGCAGACGCGCGACGTGGTGGACCAGGAGGTCTGCCGTCTCCTGGGCCGTCGGGAGCTGCGGGAGGGCCACGAAGTGGGTCGCCTTGGAGAACCGGTCCACTATCGTGAGGATGGTGGTGTTGCCCTGGGACGGCGGGAGGCCCGTGATAAAGTCCATGCCGATGTGGGACCAGGGGCGGTGAGGCACCGGTAGGGGCTGGAGGAGTCCCGAAGTCCTCTTGTGGTCGGCCTTGCCCCTGGCACAGGTGGTACATGCCTGGACGTAATCCCGGACGTCGGCCTCCATAGACGCCCACCAGAAGCGCTGCTGGACCACTGCCATGGTTCTGCGCACCCCAGGATGACAGGAGAGCTTGGAACAATGACAGAAGTCCAACACCGCAGCTCTGGCCTCTGGTGGGACGTACAATTTGTTCCTCGGGCCGGTCCCTGGGTCCCGTGTCAGGGCCTCCCGGACGGTCTTCTCCACGTCCCAGGTGAGGGTGGCCACGACAGTGGACTCGGGGATGATGGTCTCTGTTGGGTCTGACAACTCAGCCTTGGCTTCCTCTTCGTGCACCCGGGACAGGGCATCCGATCGTTGGTTCTTGGTCCCGGGGCAGTATGTAATCTGGAAGTCAAAGCACCCGAAGAACAGTGACCAGCGGGCTTGCCTGGGGTTCAGCCGCTTGGCGGTCCGGGTGTACTCCAGGTTCCGATGGTCCGTGAAAACCGTGAAGGGCACCGTCGCTCCCTCCAACAGGTGTCTCCACTCTTCAAGAGCCTCCTTCATTGCCAGGAGTTCCCGATTGCCGACGTCATAATTCCTCTCAGCCGGGGTCAACCTGCGGGAAAAATAGGCACAAGGGTGGAGAACCTTATCGGACTCCCTGCTCTGGGACAGCACAGCTCCTATCCCTGAGTCAGAGGCATCCACTTCAACTATGAACTGGCGATTAGGATCAGGCTGCACCAGAACTGGTGCAGACGAGAACCGGCGTTTCAACTCCCTAAATGCGGCTTTGCACCGATCCGACCAGGTGAAGGGGACTTTAGTGGAGGTCAGGGCAGTCAGGGGGCTCGCTACCTGACTGTAACCCTTAATGAACCTCCTGTAGAAATTTGCAAAACCGAGGAACTGTTGCAGCTTCCTACGGCTTGTTGGTTGGGGCCAATCTCTCACCGCCGCAACTTTGGCCGGATCAGGGGCGACACAGTTGGAGGAGATTATGAACCCCAGGAAGGACAAAGAAGTACGGTGGAACTCGCACTTCTCGCCCTTCACAAACAGCCGGTTCTCCAATAACCGCTGCAGGACCTGACGTACATGCTGGACATGAGTCTCAGGGTCCAGAGAAAAGATGAGTATATCGTCTAAATATATGAAGACAAACCGGTGCAGGAAGTCCCGCAAGTGACCTAAGGGGGTGTTAAATGCCGTCTTCCACTCGTCTCCCTTCCGGATCCGAACCAGGTGGTACGCATTCCTAAGATCGAGTTTGGTGAATACTTGGGCTCCATGCAGGGGCGTGAACACCGAATCCAACAGAGGTAATGGGTATCGATTACGAACCGTAATCTCGTTCAGCCCTCTGTAATCGATGCATGGACGGAGTCCGCCGTCCTTCTTACCCACAAAAAAGAAACCTGCACCCATCGGGGAGGTGGAGTTCCAGATCAACCCGGCAGCTAAGGAGTCCCGGATGTAGGTCTCCATTGATTCTCGTTCCGGACGTGAGAGGTTGTGCAGCCTGCTGGACGGGTACTCAGCGCCCGGGATCAAATCGATGGCGCAATCGTACGGTCGGTGTGGGGGAAGAGTGAGTGCCAGATCTTTGCTGAAGACGTCAGCAAGATCATGGTACTCCTCCAGCACCGCCGTCAGATTGGGGGGGACTTTGACCTCCTCATTAGCTGTCACACCAGGTGGAACCGAGGATCCTAAACATTCCCGGTGGCAGGTTTCGCTCCACTGCGTCACAACCCCAGACGGCCAATCAATCCGGGGATTGTGCTTCACCATCCATGGAAACCCTAAAATCACTCGGGAGGTAGAAGGTGTTACATAAAACACGATCTCCTCCCTGTGATTCCCAGACACAACCAATGTCACGGGCTGTGTCTGGTGTGTGATTAATGGAAGAAGGGTGCCATCTAGTGCCCATACCTTCAAAGGTGAAGGCAGAGCCACCAGAGGGAGCCCTACTTCCTTTGCCCATCTGCTGTCCAGCAGATTCCCTTCCGACCCCGTGTCTACTAGTGCTGGGGCCTGAAGGGTTAAATCCTCACTTAGGATCATGACTGGGATTCGTGCAGATTTACGGGGTTTCCCCGTGTGGGTATTGTGACCCACCCTTAGCCCAGTCTCTAAGGACGGGTGCTGCTGTTTTGACCGTTTGGGGCAGTTTCTCTGCGTGTGCTCAGTTGAGCTGCAGAGAAAACACTCCCCATGGACCAGCCTCCTCTGTCTCTGATCTGATCTCCTTTTGGCCCTGCTCGTCTTCATAGCAACGGCCGCAGGGGGAGCTGTCGTCACGTGGAGTGCCCTGGCTGTGGAGCGTGGGGAAGACGGCTCCCTTTCGGACCCGGGAGGAAGAGGGACGGCTTGTGCCTGACCACGCCCTTCGTCTCGCTCCCGTCGGTGTTCTGTTAATCGGTTGTCCAACCGTATAACCAGGTCGATAAGCCCGTCTAAATCCCGTGCTCGTCCTTCGCCACCAGGTGCTTCTTAAGGACCAGAGACAGTCCGTTTACAAAGGCGGTGCGGAGCGCAACAGCATTCCAGCCAGCTCGCGCTGCCGCGATGCGGAAGTCGACTGCATACTTAGCTGCGCTCCGGCACCCCTGTCTTATTGACAGCAGCACGCTTGAAGCGGTCTCGCCTCTATGAGGGTGGAACGGTAGCTGATTTCTCAGCGAGGAGGTGGAGTTGCAGTCCGGCTTATATGGTGATGAGTTGAACGAGTGACAGCTGGTGCTGATAAGTGACAGCTGTCACTCCCAGCGGCTCCGACGCCCTCTCGTGCTTGAAGCCCGCACTCCAAGCAGGGCGCCATCTGGTGGTAGTGGGCTAGCAGTACCTCCTCTTCAGCGGCCCACACAACATTGTTCGTGGTTCTGAACGCATGGCTCTCCTGTGAGAGAGAAGTTGTTCAGAAGAACCCAGGCCTGTTTTTCAATGTGACTTTGAATAAATTTAAACATGTGAAATAGTTTAACTTTGTACTTTGTGAGGGACCATATTACAGTAAGAACCGGGTAGATTTATAAACTGGAAATACGTAATCGTTGTGGAAACGGAGTTCCTGTCAAGTGTCAACACAACAGAGAATTTTCTTTCACCGATGTTGTAAGATTGGTGGAGAAAAACTCTTGTCACCAAAAAGAAAAAAATGAACAGAGGATACAAATTTTTCCACGAGGGATTTGTCCATAAGTATCAAGGTAAGTAGAGCGATCACCAGCTAACTGTTATTGACCTGTTAACTAGAATGTCAAATCATTAGCATATCCACTTTGACATAATGTATGTATACCATAGACATAGGGGATATAGATTACCTTTGTAAATTGTCATCATCTACTTTTTATGTAGCATTATGATATCAATTTGTTCGGGCTATAGTTGTCCAAGTGAACGTCAAGTGTGTAATGTCAATAATGTTAGCTGAATGTTTTCATAATTAGTTAGCCTAACATTTTCCTCTGGTAATGTCTGTATTTATGTGCATGTGTTTGCATTTCATAGTATCAAATATAGTAGATGGGCACGTGTTTGTGAAGGCTAGATGCTATCCTTCATCCCACTGGATAACTTGAATCCATTTCCGACAAACTTCACAATCAACAGGGATGGAATGAAATGACAGGTATGGCTACTTTTGAGCATTACAAGAACAGCCCAGTATGCTAAAAGAACTTTTGCTCGTTGCTTGCACCATTTGTTTAAACACTATTTGTCACTAGCCTCTTCCTTACTGTCGCTACGTAACTATTTGTTTACTTATTGGCTGGATAAAGGTTTCCACAATGATTGCGTATTTCCGGTCAAATATACGGAAGTTGGGTGAAAGGTCAGTAGTCCCGGATCCAGGCTTTCAGTGACATCCTGGACTCAGCCATCACAAGTGTATCTACATGTTATGAAAGTATCAAACTTGTGGAGACGTTCACCTTGGCAGTGACATTAATGTCTCTGGGTTCTCTGTCTTTGAGCTAGAGAGATGGCTGGAAGAGCGTACAGAGCCAGGTAAATGGACAGAGGTGCTTAGCAATGCTGATATCTTGAGCTTGAGATCAGAGGATCCTTGGTTTAAACCCCAATCAGACCAGACAATTACCAAGGGCCCTTGGGCAAGGTCCTTAATGCTCGGAGTTGCTCCCAGTGAGTAGTATGTGCCTTGCATGGCAACACCCTGACATCGGTGCATGTGTGTGTGTGTGTGTGTGTGTGTGTGCGTGTGAGCCCAGTCTCACAGCATGTCGTGATTCAGCAGCACGAAATATACATTAATCTATTGGTTTGTGATATTGTCACGAAAAGTGCCTCATTTTCGTCACGGCAGCACAAATTCATTGTAATTAATTCCATGATGGCTGCATGAAATTAAAAGTGAAGTGGGGGTCGGGGGGGTCGGGTGGTTATGGTTAAGGTTAGGGTTGGCGGTAGGAGTAGGGTTAGTAATAGTGAGTTAAAAAACCCCCGTCACGAAAATTTTAATCATTTCATAACGGGAGCACAAAAAAAAAACAAAAAAAAAAAAACGTGACACTGGGCACTGGACACTGGTGTGTGTGAGAGAGAGAAAACAGGTGAATGTGAGGCATCACTGCTTTGAGCTTCTGACTCGGAGGGAAAAGCGCTATATAAATACAGGCATTTCACCATTTACCATATGGTTGAAGCGTGTACTCTAACCAGAGACCTAAGACAACAACTGGATGTAAGTAGGTAAGTAAAGTGTATTTGTATAGCACCTTTCAAGCTAAAACAGCAAAATAAATAAGTAAATAAATAAAACAGAAACTTAAATTAAAAGCAGCAGTAACATAAAACTAGTTAAAAGTAAGCCTGTACAAGTGGGTCCTGAGCTTTTCTTTAAATGTTCCAACAGAGTCCACAGAACGTAGATGCAGTGGCAGTGCATTCCACAGTTTGGGAGCCACAACATCAAACGCACAGTCTTCTCTGGTCTTCAGCCTTGACCTAGGGACAATCAACAGGTTCTGGTCTGAGGACCTCAGAGACCTGCTTGTTATATAAGAGTGCAAGAGTTCATTGATGTAGAGAGGCACAACTGTGTAAAACTCTAAAAGTCATCACCAATATTTTAAACTGCAGTCTGAACTGATTGGGGAGCCAATGCAAAGAGGAGAGAATGGGTGTTACGTGAGACCTTTTGTAAGAAGTGTTGCAGCAGCATTCTGGACCATTTGTAAGTGATCCAGAGAAGACTTACTGAGGCTATGGAACAGAGAATTATAATACTTGAGACGTGATGAAATAAAAGCATGGATGATGATTTCCAGCCCAGTTTGAGACACAATGTTTCAAAGGCAGACAATATTCCGTAAAAGAAAGAAGCAAGATTGCAAAGGAAAGTAACGTGTCAAAATTGAGAGTCTGTGTCCTGTGTCTTTATTACTAGGGCTCTTCTGAGGTTCTTTGGGTACCGCTGGAATAATATTGTGCCAAATGAATGGTAATGAGTACTTTGGTACACTCAGAAAAGGAGTACCACTTATACAGTGACAGAGGCACTGCTTGCCAACAAGGCAAGCCAGGTACGTGCTTGGGGCCCCAGGCCAATAGGGGGCCCTGAGGGTTGATGTGGTAGAAAATCTGAAATGACAAAGTCTTGTTAGAAATTAGGCAGTTTTATTAAAACAAGCTCCATACAGAGGTTCAGAAGCAAAAAAGTATGAAAGCAGTCTATTGCCTCTGACCAAGAAATGTCTGGGAGACAGTTAAAGCTTCTCCTATAGTTATCATGTTTTACATTCTGTGGTCAGGAGCAAAGATCAATCAGGTACAGTGGCCTCAGGAACAAACACAGCAAAGATCAGTTAAGTAAATCAGAGGTTACCGGGAAGTCTCAGTAGATAACAATCACTCAGGTAGCCATGAACTGAAGTGACAAAATATCTGGGTGATCCCAAAGTAGCCATAAACTGAAAAGACAAGATGTCTGGTTAATCCCAAAGTAATCAAAGGACAGAACAACAAAGACATTCCAACTAATTTCCATTACACTTGAAAAACTTCAAACAACAGCCACAGCTACCAGTCACTTAGGTGATTTCGACCAATCCGAGGGTCAATGACAACTCATAGGGGTGCCCTACATAAGTCAAGTCAAGTCTGTGAGAATGCACTGGTGCTGCGCTTTGTCGCATCCACAACACCACGAAACCGCCTTGGGTCTTATATGGCAGCCACACAGGCATACAATTGGTCCATTCCTACATCTCTAAAATAAAAAAAAAATATATATATATATATATATATGTATATGTATATATATATATATATATATATATATATATATATATATATATATATATATATATATATATATATATATATATATATATATATATATGTGTGTGTGTGTGTGTTGAGGCTATTTGTAACATGTTATTCCAGATGTAATGATCTCAGACAATGCGTCTCAGTTGAGTTCAGATGTGTTCAGGAAGTTTTCAAGAGAGTGGGGATTTCAACACTTCATGCCATACTATTTGCAGTCAAATGGACTGGCACAGAGAGGAGTTCAAACTGTCGAACTCATGTTAAAGAAAACACATGCAGATAAAGTAGACGTCTACTTGCCTCAGGAACACGCCAATGGATGATGTGGGAACACCAGCTAAGATGGACAACTGTCTGCTGGACATTATGGACAATGCCAGTCACCCTCTGCACACTGTCATCTGCAACCAGAGGAGCCTCTTCAGCCACAGACTGCTCTTTCCCAAGTGGAGGACCAACAGACTGAAAAACTCCTTTGTCCCTCAGGCAATCAGACTGTACAACTCCTCGCCAGGGGGAGGAGAAGTAACAGGAAGACAGAGGTCAGGAATGAGAGGAACAGTAGTAGCCAGTAAACCAATATGTCTGGTATTTATATTTGCAGCTCTCTCTGGCTTCATTGGAGACAGTGACCCTCTGAACAAGTTGGACCATCCAACATCCATGTTGACTGTAAAAGAAACAAACCAGTGTTTGCATACCTTTTATCTCGATGTGTAACAAAATAATTTTAAATGACAGACTAATGTTATTTCTTCCCCCATTTCTTTCTGTAATACTGCCCCTTACAAAGTACAAACTCGAACTATTCCGCACTTTTAAACTTAATCAAAGTCACAGCAAAAATAATCAGGCCTGGGCCCTGTAAGAACTTCTCTTACAGACAAGATCCGCTCTTACAGAACCCAGAACAATAGATACAAGCAGTTTTTATCCAGGATTACATATGCGTGACAGAGGCGGACCTTATTTTGCAAAATCCTTCTCTTATTGGCCCCCGTGGGCATTCAAGGGAGGTCCATCCCCCTGCCCCAGGTCCGCGCAATAATGGGAGACATATGATTTATAATTGTAACCTAACTCTCTTTATCCTAAGTGGTACAAACCGGTTAAATCCAGTTCTACATACACATACCAAGAGAGAACAAAGGAAAATGAGAATAAGAATGAAACTAAAAGTATAACCCTAAATGAAATAACTACCTTAATACCAAAACAAGTACAGAAAACAAATAAAGAAAACCATAATTGAACACAGAAATATATCTAACACTAATTATGAAAAAAAAGAAATTTATTTCAACATTTAACAATTTCTTTTCAATGGCAGACAAATCATGACTTGACATTTCAATGAAACCCAAAGTAACACAGATGTGAAAATAGATTTTCTTCAACTCAGAAACTATGCCCAGTCCCATGATCACTCAGGAGGAGCAAGGGTCTGTCTGCACCTCAGGAGCAGTACATCAAGAGCCAAGCAGATGATTGCGCTCTCTGAACACATGTTCCATGAGGAGCTTATGGTTTTCCAAATCTTCTAATAACGCAAGATCATCCATGTTACATTTTCAAAAACCTGTCTGTCACAAGTGTCTTTTGTACACTGCCTTGACAAAGTATTCAGCCCCTTGGGAATTTACACATTTTAATGCCATTTCAAATACAAAAGGTAATTCAGGCTTCGCTGTATTAAAATTTCTAAAATTATCCTCCTTAAACTCAAACTCAAAGCAAATAACAACTTCATAAATTAAATAAAAATATCAAAGCCAAGATGATGAGTTGCATAAATAATGGTACCCTTTGGTACAATGCCTGTAAATAATCAGTTTTCCTTCAGACAAGTCCAGGGATGGATACATGTACATTTCTAAGTCACTGAATATGTCTTGGACTTAATTTGCATCAGTCTTTAAGAAACACAAACAGTACTGTACTGTACGGTAACGCTGTCTGCAGGAGACAGCTAACCAAAACTAAGTGACTGTGCAAGGAGAAGAGTGAGGAAAACCACAAGACACCCAGACAGCCCAGAAGAAGTTATAGTCTTCTGTGGCTGTGACTGGAGAAATTGTGCACAGTGTAAGTTTTTCCTTTTGCATAACCAGTTATATAGCTTCATGATGAAGTGGTATAGAGGAGGATTTTCTTAAAAAGAAAACTTGAAAGTTCATCTACAATTTGCCAGAAGGTACATCTGAGATGCAAGCCAAGATTTGATCAGTTTTGTTCAAACAAAATCCCTCTCTGCTCTAATCCACTATAAAGCTAAGAGTGGTGATACCTGGCATCAAAAGAATTAAAATGTGTAAAATTCCAAGTGGCCGAATACTTTTTCAAGGCACTGTAGGTTTTGACACTATGAGGCTACGTCTGTTTCTAATTAGACATAACTGCTATTTGTGTATTACTAATTCAAGGAAACAAAGAACATATGGGGATGAAGTTACACACTGTAATGCCAGTAGTGTTTTCTGTTTGCAGGTTCTTTGTTCTACCACTAGATGCTGTCAAAGATGTGCATGTTTACACACATTTTGAAATATAAGTACAAATTGGTAAATTCCACACTTTGCATAGAAATGTTTATCCACGCAGTTTACATACAAATCTGTGCATACAACCATTGATTTGGACCCTTATGGACAAATCTACAGAAGGAACTGAAGATTTCTCTTGAAAACAAGAGAACCACTGAAAGCCATCATGCACACTCATGACAAGGATGAGCCTGAAATAAAAACATGACAGGATCAAAATTTTGACACGGTCACAAAAAGATACATATGTGTCAAGTCACCTGTGAAAACATCAAGAGCAGTGAAAAAACAAAACAAAAGCCCTCGCAGAAAACACTGGCATCTTCCACACCAGGTACAGAGAACACTGACATGAATGATGAACTCATTCCATCTGCACACACTGATGTATATCAGTGAAATCACCTGCTGGAGTCAGTTGCTGCAAAGGAAACCTGCACCTTCTCAGCCCTTTCTGGAATGTCTTTGGACACGACTGATATAGGTGGTCATCAGGGAAGCCCAGTGGGTCCAACCAGTCCCTGAGGACCCTCTCATCTGAAGGCACTCCTGAGCACGAGCGCTTCCTCATCCAACACATCTTACAAGAATGGGCATGCCATTGTTAGAGCAGAAGGAACCAACCTGGTCTCACGGCAAGTCGTGATTCAGCAGCATGAAATATACATTAATCTATTGGTTCGTGATATTGTAATGAAAAGCGCCTCATTTTCATCACGGCAGCACAAATTCATTCTAATTCATTCTGTAATGGCTGAATGAAATTAAAAGTGAAGCGGGGGGGAGAAGTTATGGTTAGGGTTGGGGGAAGGAGTAGGGTTAGGTTATGGTTAAGGTTAGGGTTGGGGGTAGAAGTAGGGTTAGGTTATGGTTATGGTTAGGGTTGGGGGAAGGAGTAGGGTTAGGTTATGGTTAAGGTTAGGGTTGGGGGTAGAAGTAGGGTTAGGTTATGGTTAAGGTTAGGGTTGGGGGTAGAAGTAGGGTTAGGTTATGGTTATGGTTAGGGTTGGGGGAAGGAGTAGGGTTAGGTTATGGTTAAGGTTAGGGTTGGGGGTAGAAGTAGGGTTAGGTTATGGTTAAGGTTAGGGTTGGGGGTAGAAGTAGGGTTAGTAATAGTGAGTTTAAAAAGAAACCCCATCACGAAATTTTGACTCATTTTGTGACGGGAGCACGAAAATAAATGCGAGACTGGGCTGTGCTCAAAAGTTTACATACCTGGCAGAATTTATGATTTTTTTGGCCATTTTTCAGAGAATATGAATAACTCAAAAACATTTTTTTTTCATTCATCGTTAATGGTTGTGTGAAGCCATTTATTGTCAAACAACCGTGTTCACTCTTTTTAAATCATAATGACAAGAAACTACCCAAATTACCCTGTTCAAAAGTTTACATACCCCTGTTCTTAATACCAAGTATTGCCCCCTTTAACATCAATGACAATCTTTTGTGGTAGTTGTGGACGAGGCTCTTTATTTTCTTTGATGGTAAAGCTGCCCATTCTTCTTGGCTAAAAGCTGCCAGTTCCTGTAAATTCCTGGGCTGTCTTGCATGAACTGCAGGTTTAAGATCTCCCCAGAGTGGCTCAATGATATTGAGGTCAGGAGACTGAGATGGCCACTCTAGAATCTTCACCTTATTCTGCTGTAGCCAATGACAGGTCAACTTGGCCTTGCATTTTAGATCGTTGTCATGTTGGAACGTACAAGTACGTTCCATGTGCAGCTTCCGGGCTGATGAGTGAAACTTTTACTCCAGTATTTTCTGATAACATGCTACATTCATCCTGCTATCAATCTTGACAAGTTCCCTGTGCCTTTGTAGTTCACACATGTTTTGTGGATGCATCCACAAAACATCAGCGATCCACCTCCATATTTCACAGTAGGAAGGGTGTACCATTCACCATAGACCTTGTTGACTCCTCTCCAAATGTAACATTTACGGTTGTGGCCAAAAAGTAAAATTTTGATCTCATCACTTCAAATGACTTTGTTCCAGAAATTTTCAGGTTTGTCTCTGTGCTGTTTGGCTTATTGTAAGTGGGATACTTTGTGGCATTTGCGTAGTAATCACTTTCTTCTGGAGACTCGACCATGCAACCCATTTTTCTTTAAAACAGCCACACCAATTTTCTCAGAGAGTCCTGTATTTCAGCTGAAGTTATTTGTGGGTTTTTCTTTGCATCCCAAACAATTTTCCTGGCTGGTTTCAACAGAATCTCTCATTTTCCACTTCTAGTTTGGACACTGCTGATTCACATTCGCAGTTCCTTGGATATCTTTTTATATCCCTATGCTGTTTTATACAGGTCAATTACCTTTTCCCACAGATCCTTTGACAATTCATTTGCATTCCCTATGACTCAGAAACCAGAAGTCAGTGCAGCACTGGATGAAAGATGCAAGGGTCTGTCCAGAGCTCAGAAACTCACTGACCTTTTATGCACACACGGATTACAAGCAAACAGATCACAGGTGAGGATGGTTACATTTAGTACCCATTCAAACCCGTTTGTGTCACCTTGTGTGTATGTTATCAGGCCAAAATCACCAGGATATGTAAATTCTTGATAAGGGTTAGTTTCTGTTGTCATTATGATTTAAAAAACAGTAAACAGTTATTTGACAATAGATGACTTCACACAACCACTAACCATGAGTGGAAAAAAACCTTTTGGGTTATCATTCATATTCTATGAAATAATCCCCCCCATAAATAAATAAAGAAATAAATAAAAATCAAAACTTCTGCCAGGGTATGTAAATATATGAGCACAACTGTAGGCTATTGGCTCACTTGACTTTACGAGAAACACCTTCATGCCTCACAAGCTGCAAATGGTTATTCAGTTATCATGATACCTTGTACCTTAAAGAACAGATAATTAAACTGTTCCCTCAACTCACTTTTGATTACCATAAGGTGCTTCGATATACCTGGGAAATTACATTTCAGGGTATATTATGTGCCTTTGTTGTAGCCTTAATAATACAGCCAATCATAGTACTTAGTTAGGATGACAGATGGAAATTCCACGGTCTGTGTGCCTATAGTCATGTCTATGGTAGCTGTAACTGTACATACATTAAACACGACACCACCAAAATTCCATTTGACCTTTTATTATGTTAAGATGTGTCCTCTTCTTGGAGCTGGGGAAGGAAAGGAGAATAGTGATTAATACATTATTTGTGTTACAGTCAGCATAGAGTGTGCATTGAAGGCATAACTCACCCTCCCACTTAAGTTTTGTTTTTATTTTGAGGTCCAATTTTCGCATCATCCTCCTTTTTATTTTGGACAAGTGCGAGGTCGTCCATCTTTTTTTTTTGTACTCTATGTCTATATCTGCCAGTTGTATTTGCCGCTGTAGACAGATGGCATACAGATGTCTGAGAGCTTGTGCTTTCTGTAAACACATGACAATTAGTACATCGGGAATTCTGCATAATGGGAATGTCCTTCCATTAATACCCACTATGTTGCCAGACTGGCTTTCTCCTTGTACAGCATCTGGTTCCTGTTACAGAAATGAAATTGTGTGGACACCAAATGATGACTCCTTACCACTGTGGACTGAATAGTACTTCCACAAGCTTGACATGATACCTCATGCCTTCTGAAATACAGAGAGATAGTCTCATCATCATCGCCAGTATCTGCTGCTGTACTGGTGCCTTCACCCTATCATGTGTAATGGGAGGCCTGGCAGACATGCCAGCCCTACAGTATGCCTTTGATGGAGTACTCGCTGGATTAGCATCTTCTGGTGTTTGTGTTGGTGACCGTGGTGTTGGTGGCACCAACAGTGTGACGGTGCTGCCAGAAACTGCAAGGCAAACCAAAGTCACACAGTCCAAATGGATTTGATATGAATGCGGTTATGTCTCGTGTAGAGATGGAAGAATGCACCTTGTATGAAGTGGGTGGCATGAAGTGGGTGTACATATGTTTGTGTCTGTCCCTCCCAGGGATCCCCTCCAACACATGCCCGCCTATGATTGGTGCCAAAACTAAGTCCTCTGATGGGGTCAGGTCAGCTTTGGTGAACCACAACCTGTGCATTGCTTGTGGGTTTTCTTTTTGACTGCTAACAGTACAGACAATGTGTGAGCAGGCACCTTCTCAGTACAATGTGCGCTTGTGCATTGTTAAGTCTTAGTCAGGGCACTTACCATTCTGCATTGCATGCATATAGGCTAAAGTCACAGCAGAGGAGCATGTAGCAAACATAAGAGGAACTTTATTTATCCCAAAGGGGAATTCAGTTAAGTCAGTGAGCTCCTCTATTTATCAGTTACACAGTCTGATGGAGTTACATTTACACAATTTCACTCATATCTGCAGCAAAATTCACTTACAATTTCAACTGATTCCTATTCAGAGTATAACTAGGTTTACTTTTCAGAGATGTTAATATGGTTTTAGTGGAGCGGTGAGTGCGTATTTTGTGCACTATGTAAGCATTCAGGCGGTCTGCAATACTTTGCCATGCTTTCTGACACTGTTTTATAACTGTGGCAGTGTTGCCTTTCTGTTTGATTTGATTCTTTACCTCCTCGTGGGGCCTGGTCACACGGCACAGGGCGATGGCTGAATGAAGGATAAAAAGTCAGAAAGTCACAAATCGTTGAGAAAAGGTGGACGAATGATCCCACATGTTTCCCAAGCCTACGAATCAAGAGTGCAAAAAGGAACGAAACAAAACCGAAACTAATGAAAGAAAAATGAAGCGAAGGCCGGCCTCGATGCTTTAAACGAAATCAGAAGGAAACATTCACGATGACGAGACCGACAGCGGGTATGAGACAGAGCGCAGCCAGCTTCTTCCTCATGTCCGCAGTACTTGCAGGTGTGGGATTTGTCTTGACAACAGGTGAGAGATGTTGTTTGTCTTCATAACAACGTGTGTGCACATGCAGGCCAGTCACAAACAGCAGGAACGTGCGCAAATAGTTAAAGTAGTTGATAAAACATTCTTACCACTATTGCTTCTGTATGACAACGTTGGTTTTTGTCCCACACATGGACGAGTCATCAGCGACACAGGATGTTATGTTCAGCTCGTCGGATCGTTGGTTATTGATCTGTTCAGGTATCGTCAACGTTCCTGCAAGACATTGGATTTGGGAGGTTGGACGAAGTTGGATGACAGTCAAAGGGAATGCTGATGTTACGGAAAATACGGAAACGATAAGGAGCCGTCAAGACAGACAGCAAAACGAAATATGGATGAATTGAGGTTGTCGTCGTGATTCGTTCACATTTTTCAACAGTTTGAAAAAATTTTGACGAAGCGCCAAATGCAGGAACGAAGCTGGATGAAAGTTAAACGATGCCTCCAAAAATCAGCGTAAGTCCAGATTTCTTGTTTTGTTTGGGCTTCCTTGTCCTTCGTTAGTGCCATGTGACCGCATCCATGTCAACCTATACGGATTGTCTGTAACTTATACAGATTTTTCCGAGTTTCAGAGTCATACAGACGTACAAATAAAGTCTTACAGCAAATACAAGTCTTCAGGGTTGTCTGTTGTAAATTTATTTTACTGTTGTTTTTTTTTGTTGTTTTTTTTTAACTCTGCAGACTTTCGGCCAGCCACCCACCATCTTTGTACTCCTCATAGAAGCTGTGTGATGACGTGCGCAATGTGAGCATCCAACCAGAATTGGTTCACCGTCACATGGTTTTCCAATATCCAATCGTAGGGCAGAGCAGTCTCAGATGGTAGGGCCAAAGATTGTTAGGAGCAGTGAACTGTTACTCTGTGAGTTCTTGTTTCTGTAAAAATAGAACAGCTGTGTGACACTATATTCATGGGAAATATATTGAGTTTGTACAAAAATACCTACAATGTACTTGTAGACATTGATTTTATTGACATCAAGCAGTTTTACTGTGGAGCAAGAGGATTTAACTGTGGAGGATTAGAGCCCATGGAGATCCCTGGTGTTAGTTATTAATATATGGACAAAACCCCAGTTATGTGATACCGCTATGCGGCTGTGTGCACTGTAATAAAACTGATTTTGGTGCGATTTGGAGGTTATAAGGATTTTGTGTTGACTTTATGGATTTTATCACAGGTAGACCCTCAAAGGGGTTGACATGTATGTGACCCGGGCGCCTCCGTGACTATTTCTGCCTCAGATGGAGAAAAGTATGTGGCTCTCGTTGCCATGGTGAATCTGTGAATCTTTTGTGGAATAGGCACCTGGTTTATTCAGGAAAGCATCGAGTTTCAAGCATGTGCTCAAGTTTTTAAAAGGTACACAAATAGTTAGAAGGATATAGTTTTTTTTTCCTTCGAAGAAAGAACCTGCCCGTGTGTGTGTGTTTTTTTTTAATTATTACTCGTGATGTTTGAAGCGTTTCCTCTTTAACTTCAGCACGTGTCACCAGCGCGGTGACGTCACAGGGGGCGTCAGACTCAGCGTCTTCACGCGCTTCTTTTTTTAAACTTCACCCAAAGCGGATAAAACGACGAGCTGGTAGGTTTTTTGGTTTTTTTGGCTAATAATTTACAGAGTTTAGTGGCGATCTTATAACAAAATCGACTAGTTTTGGTTTATGTTAATACTGTATTACACACTGTCTGATATCACTCAAATATATAACATAGGTCCTGTTTTCTGTTCATTTAAAACTCGACTGATTTGTTGGTTTGAGGCTTGTGTATTTTTCATGAAGTGATGTGTACAGACTGTTCTTTTGTATCTGTATTATCACATCCAGCTCATGTCTGGACTAAATATGTGAAATATAAAAACCGGGATCTAAATCTCAGGCTTATCGTTTTTTGTTGTTGGTTTTTTTTTTTGTAAACATGGAACAATCGGTGATTAGTGGTTTCCACTGTACTGTCGTTCTCTGTGAAACTCAGAAATTGGAGCATTTTATGTGGAACAGATGGATGAATGACAGTGTGTCTCTTGTCTCTTCTCGATTGGATTATTGCAATGTTCTATTTTCTGGTTTACTGCAGTCCAGCATTAGGGGTCTCCAATAAGCTAAAAATGCTACTGCCAGACTTTTGACATGAAGCAGAAGGTTTGACCACATTACACCCAATTTGGCATCTCTTTACTGGCTTCCAGTACCAGTGAGATCAGATTTTAAGATTCTGCTGTTAGCCTATAAAATTGTTCATGGACTGGCACCTTCCTACCTAGCTGACCTAATTAAACCCTACGTACTGACCCGGGCTCTGCGTTTGCAGGATGCAGGACTACTGTGTGTCCCTAGGGTGAATAAAAAGTCTGCGGGTCTACTTTGGACTACTTTGTGACCCTTTCTGTTATCATGCACCTGTTTTGTGGAATGATCTCCCTGCATCAATAAAACAGTCAGATTCTGTAGAGACTTTCACGTCCAGACTTAAGACACACTTATTTTCCCTTTCGTATGGCTAGCATACTGGCATAGTATGTTACTATGCTTTATACTTTTTTTACTCTTTTACTGTGCTTGTTTAATCGTTTAATTAATTTTATTTTGTTTTTTGAATTGTTTTGTGTGAAGAGACTTGAGGTGACTCTTTTGTGATTTGGCAATATAAGATTAATAAATTGAAATTGAACTGAATTAAATTGTGTCAGTGCTGATGGAGCTGCAGTCAAAGCTGAGCACGGATCACTTTGTATCTGTCCTCTCATTAACCTCTCATGGATTACCCAACTTGCGATGATGTAATCATGATGTGTCTGATGGATCTAATTGGTGTTGACCTGCCTGTCTGAGTCATTATGCGCAATAACTTTGATAACATAAGAATGAACCTGACCCCACACACAGTCTTTCACACTCTGTGTTCTTTCCATTATCTTTCCTCTCTCATTTCCTTTTGTTTTTGTCTGATTTATTTTTATTTCTTTTCCTGACAGCCGTGCGACAACATGTCAGTGACTAATGTTTAATGTGTCACTGCACTACACCCTACATATTCCTGTAAAACATGCATCACTGGGAGGAAAAGCAACCCGTTTCCTGATTGGTTTACTGTGACTGGTGTATAGATTTATGTAGTGTATTGTAATTTTTACTTTGACAGGAAAGAGACAAATGTAGAGGCCAAAGGCCACAAACATCCTGCATTTGCTTTTAATTCTAGTGTGCTTTGACCTGCTACAGTTAGAACCTTGGCTGGATATAATGTACATACAGTGCATCTGGAAAATATCAGTGTTTCACTTTGTCCACATTTTATGTTACAGCCTTATTCCAAAATGGATGAAATTCTTTTTTGCATCAAAGTTCTACACACAATAATGACAATGTGAAAAAGGTTTTACAAAACTAAGAAATCACATGTGCGTAAGTATTCACAGCCTTTGTCATGAAGCACAAAACTGAGCTCAGGTGCATCCTGTTTCCACCGTTCGTCCTAGAGATGTTTCTACAACTTAACTGGAGATCACCTGGGGTCAGTTCAGTTGATTGGACATGATTTGCAAAGACACACACCTGTCTACAAAAAAGGTCCCACAGTTGACAGTGCATATGCGATCAGGGGAGAAGGGCCTTAATCAGGGAGGTGACCAAGAACCTGATGGTCACTCTTTCAGAGCTTCAGCATCCCTCTGTGGAGAGAGGAGAACCTTCCAGAAGGACAACTATCCCTGCAGCAATACACCAATCAGGCCTATATGGTAGAGTGGCCAGACGGAAGCCACCCCTTAGTAAAAGGCACATGGCAGCCCACCTGGAACTTGCTGAAAGGCACTTGAAGGACTCATAGAACATGAGAAACAAAATTCTCTGGTCTGATGAGACAAAGATTGAACTCTTTGATGTGAATGCCAGGCATCATGTTTGGAGGAAACCGGGCACCATCCCTACAGTGAAGCATGGTGGTGGCAGCATCATGCTGTGGGGATGTTTTTGAGTGGCAGGAACTGGGAGACTAGTCAGGATTGAGGGCAAGATGAATGCAGCAATGGACAGAGACATCCTGGATGAAAACCTGCTCTTGACCTCAGACTGGGGGGCGTTTACCTTTCAGCAGGACAATGACACTAAACACACAGTCAAGATTTCAAAGGATTTACTTCAGGACAACTCTGTGAATGTCCTTGAGTGGCCCAGCCAGAGCCCAGATCTGAATCTGATTGAACATCTCTGGAGAGATCTGAAAATGGCTGTGCACCGACGCTCCTCATCCAACCTGATGGTGGTTGAGCGATGCTGCAAAGAGGAATGGGCAAAATTGCCCAAAGATAGGTATGCCAAGACTTGAGGCTGTAATTGCTACCAAAGGTGCATCAACAAAGTACTGAGCAAAGGTTGTGAATAGTAATGTACATGTGATTTCTTAGTTTTTTATTTTTAATAAATGTGCAAAATTTAAAAAGAAAAAAAAACTTTTCATGTTGTCATTATGGAGTGTTGTGGGTAGAAATTTGAGGGAAAAAATGTATTCGCTCCATTTTGGAATAAGGCTAGCAGCACGGTGGCTGAGTAGTTAGCACTGTTGCCTTACAGCAAGAAGGTCATAGGATCGATTCCCACCTGTGGACTTTCTGTATGGAGTTTACATGCTCTCCCCATGTTTGTGAGGGTTTCCTCCGGGTGCGCTGGCTTCCTCCCACCTCCAAAGACATGCCGGTTAGGTAGATTGGAAACTTTAAATTGTACGTAGGTGTGTGTGCAGGTGTGAATGTGTTTGTTTGTCTATATGTGGCCCTGCGACAGACTGACCTCCTGTCCAGGGTGTACCCCGCCTCACACCCTATGACTGCTGTGATAGCTCCAGCCCCTTGTAAGCAGTTGAACATGAGTGAGTGAGTGGAATAAGGTTCTAATATAACAAAAGGTGGAAAAAGTGAAGTGCTGTGAATACTTTCTGAATGCACCATATGAGGCATTAGGGCAGACATGACTAGTTAAGCAACATCAAATTTTGTTTAGCAGGCTAATTTTGACAGAGTACTTTTGATGACTGGGGAAAAATTCTTCACACATTTTAAAGTGATTTAAACGAAATACTGTCTTGTCTTTAACTGGATTAGAACAGTTCCAACCAAATGGCAGAATGTTTTAAACTGCCTTTAATGTGGGCACATTTAAAATAATCTGGTTTTGAACAGTTGTACTTCATGAATGATGTGGTTTAGTACTGTAACCTGTACATCTATATATTAATATCAGTGTTCCTACTAGCTACCTTTTGAATTTGTTCAAAATATATCAAAATCAGTGGTGACATTTTTTTAAAATTTGAAATATAGTGTTTAGAAACTCGTCAAAATACAAACGCATATCTGAAAGGAGCTTTAAGCTCTGGGAAACTAAAGAAAATTGTATTTTTACTGTTTTAAAATGTTGTAGAAGGAAAGAGACTAAGTTAAAGATCAGCTTTATAGTCATTCAGGAGCATATGTACGTATATGAGGATATTACAGAGCACTGTTGTGTCAGCTGGCTTGAACAATGCACAATAAAAGAAAAGGCCAGCAATAAAACTCAAACATAAATTTTATACTGGTAAAGTTTATAACGGCAAAAACCAGTAAATCATTCTGTTGAAGAAGGACAAAACCTGACACTTTCAATGCTTAATTCAATACATAAATGACTTAATCTGTTAATCAAGTGCTATTATTTTTCTGTTGAAAGACAAGTTGATTCCTTCATCTCTGCTAATTTGATTAAACATTTCTAATGTTGTTTAGATTCAATGTCCTAATGCATTATATGAGGGCTAATTGAGAAGTTTTGAGCCTGACCCAGAAAAAGTAGGATGTGGTTCTCCATCAGTTGCATACTGAGAAACCAGCATTTCTCAACATTGCACTCAGTGAGTCAAAACTTCACACATTTTTGAGAAATGTTGGTTTCTCTGAATGCAAAAGATGGAGAACCACGCCCTACTTTTTCTGGGTCAGGCTGAAAACTTCTCAATCGCCCATCGCAGTAATGCTAGCTATTAATAAATTTAAATGTACGCTTTATTAAAAGTGATCGTCTGATGGCAGGATCCAGCCTACAAACCACAAGATCACTGCAGCTCATATATCAGCCAAGTGATGATAATCTTTCTCTGTGGCATGTCTGTCTCGACCCAGCAAAAGCTGCTGTGAGCAGTGAGCTCAACCAGTCATGGATCACAACCAGTGTTGCCACAGTTACTTTGAAAAGTTACTTTCTAACAGATACTTTAAACAGTTACTTCATTAGCAGCTCCGGACAACTTGTCGGCAGCTACAGAATGTAACTAATAAAGTAACTAGTAATCTAACTTAGTTGTTTTTAAGATTGAGCAATCAGAAAACCAACTAATAGTTACTTTGCTGATTACTCAATCTTAAGAGTAACCAAGTTAGATTACTACTTACCTTAATAGTTACATTACTTATTACAAGTTGTCGGCAGTGTCTAATAAAGTAACTGCATAAAGCTACTAATGAAGTAACTGTATAAAGAAACTAAAATAGTAACTAATATAGTAACTTTTCAAAGTAACTGTGGCAACACTGATCACAACACAATAGTTACCAATGGTAGAAGTAGTCCAATCTAGTCCCTGAGGTCTATCGGCCCATAGGGGTCCAATTTTCAATTTCAGTTGCAATTTATTTTCATTTATACCACGGTCAGTGAGAATTCCATGTCTAACTGGCATGCATTATTTTTGTGTATACGCACACGTAGTTCGGCGAGTTAAGTCACTGTAATATCACTCCGCTCTGGTCATCACCATAGCAACGCGCAAATCAGTTGGCGCAGATCAGCTGTGTTTTGACAGGTGAATGACAGAAACACAATAAAACGTGGATTTCCAAGTGAATTTTAATATTTTTGGCCAAAATAAAATGTTTGAAGAATGGGAAGAGGAGGAGAGCAAACGAGAAGAACAGCAAAAGCAACGGCATAAAGATTTAACATCAAACGAACTGGACAAGATTGAAGACGGGAAAGAAGAAGAGAACACGAAAAACGTTAAGTTAAATAAATATGTGTGTTAGCTCACTGTGTGGGACCATGGTATAAGCGGATTAAACAACTTGAAGCCGTGCATTATACGGTTTGAATGCAGTTCGCGGAATAACACCACTCCGCTTCGCGTCGTGCATTCAAACCGTATAATGCACGGCTTCAAGTTGTTTAATCCTTACTTATATAGCGCCAAATCACAACAAAGTTGCCTCAAGGTGCTTCATACAAGTAAGGTCTAATCTTACCAACAGAGCAAGCACACAGGCGACAGTAGTAAGGAAAAACTCCCTCTGATGATTTGAGGAAGAAACCTCAAGCAGACCACATTCAAAGGTGCGACCCTCTGCTTGGGCCATGCTACTGACACAATTGACAAAACTGTTGGGTATTTTCGCCTCCAAACATTCTTAAAACCTTGATAAGACAACAGAGTCAAGAAACACCAGTGAGACAGAAAGTCAAATTTAGCTCGCGAGGAGTGCAGACAGTCCGTACACGTAGTACCACTGAGAGCACTAAAGACTGCTGCGCATGCTCACTCTTTTTATTAGGAGAAAGCCCTACCCACATTGTGAAACTTGTCCTAAGGGTGGGGGGGAAACATCGCAAGACAAGTTTCTTCCCGTAAAACAAACACATATGCCAATAAGTGCAGCTGCGTGGAAAAACAGTTTCTTTCCTTTTGTCTCGTCTACCGTTAACGGTCAGCATGTCCTGTTCCCTGCTGTTGACCCAGGCTGTTGAATTTGTCATCGGCTGCACATTCAGTGCTTGTGGTTTGCACTTATCATCCGTTCTGCATCTGCTTGGAATGTTCCTGTACTCACACAGCACAAGGTCATAAATTCACAACAGTCAAAACAACCTCCATCTCTTCACTCCCAGTTCAGACTGACCCCAGCATGCTTCACTCCCAGTCGTTAAGGGCTACAAAAACAAAGTTGTGCTATCAGTGTAATAATAACAAGTACATTCTCAGGGTTGCGTTAAGACAGGTGCAAAACAGCACAATAACGTCTAAAGTTTTAATAACGAATAAAGACAAAGGTACAAATGTTTAACAGTGATAAATATATATATATATATATATATATATAAAATCTTTAACAAAAACAATTTAAAAAACGAATATCCAGGAAATTTTACAGTTGCACAGGACAGGAGGGTTGCAAATGTAGACACCACACCCATCTCTGGATGGAGCTGCACCTCAGGGTCCATGTATGAAACGCCAGTCTACTTGAGCCAAGAGCAATGAAAAGCTGGCTGCAATGGGACAATGTTGATGAAATGTCTTGTCCAAAGTTGCAGACAGGCAGTGTGAAGAACACACCTGGACTTGAACTCCAGTCTAGACATTGTTACCATTTGTGCCCCAACACAAATAGAATGCAGACAACAGTCTGAACTGCACCTTTGTCAGAAAGAGGCAGAAGAAGTCATCAGTTCTGGTATAGCGCTTTACTGCATTGTTCCTCAGAAATATGCATTCACTTGAAAATGTGCCTGTGGTTGCAGTGGGTAGTTTGTTTCTTCTCTTTAATTGTGTGATTGTTCAAGTACCCTAACAGGACAGGACCTCATTAGTCAACTTTGGGTAATTTGATTGTGACATGCCTGCTGTACAGATGAGAACTGTGTAGACACTGCAGTGGTCATATTATATTGCAAAATAAATCTTAATCTAGTTTT
Organism: Thalassophryne amazonica; assembly: GCF_902500255.1. Lineage (NCBI taxonomy): Eukaryota > Metazoa > Chordata > Actinopteri > Batrachoidiformes > Batrachoididae > Thalassophryne > Thalassophryne amazonica. Next base: position 98,990,566 of record NC_047106.1, read on the forward strand.
TTTTTCCCACATTTAAATACAGTGGGTGGGGGTGGGGGTGAGAGAAAGGTCACATTAACTGCTTTAAACATATCCCAGTTCCATATCTGTGCATGTATAGGTGCATCTAAAAAAATTGGAATATTGTGACAAAGTTCAATATTTTTTGTCAGGTATTTCAGAGAGCAAAAAATTTTACATAGCATCACCTTCCTAAAATAATGGCCTAAGTCATATGACTTAAATAATGGCCTAAGTCATATGACTTAGGCCATTATTTTAGGAAGGTGCCGATATTCTAGTTTCAGTACATAAAAACTAAAATTTTCAATCATTTTTTAATTTTAATTTTGATAATTACAGCCTACAGCACAAAAAAAATTAAAATAATAAAAATGCATATCTCAAAATATTAGAAAATTTCAGAAGATCAGTTTTTAAAAAAGGATTTATAATACAGAAATGTCTAACTTCTGAAAAGTATGTTAATTTATGCACTCAGTATTTGGTTGTGGCTCCTTCTGAATGAGTTCCAGCATCAGTGAGGTGTGGCGTGGAGGTGATCAGCCTGTGGCACTGCTGTGTTCAGGATGCTTTGACAGCAGCCTTCAGGCCGTCTGGATTGGTGGATCTGGTGTCTTTAATCTTCTTGACAGTACCCCTTAAAGAATCTATGAGGGATTGTCTGTGTGATCAGTCAAGTACAGTAACACCATGGGCAGCAAACCAGTTACTTGTAGTGTTGGCACTGTGGGCAGCTGTCAAGTCCTGCTGGAAAAGTAAATCAGCATCTCCATAAGGCTTGTCAGCAGATGAGTTGATGCTGGTTCCAAATCATTACTGACTATGGAAACTTCACACTGGACTTCAAGCACAGTGGATTTTGTGTCTTTTCACTGTTCTTCCAGACTTTGGTACCTTGAATTCCAGTTGAAACGCAAAATTTACTTTAATCTGAAAAGAAGACTTTGGGCTACTGAGCAATGGTCCAGTTCTTTTTCTCCATAGCCCAGACAAGACTTTTCTGGCATTGTCTCTTGTTCAGGCCTGACTTGGCGTCAGGAATACAACACGTGTAGCCCATTTCCTGGACACGTCTGTGCACGGTGGCTCTTGATGCACTGATTCCAGCCTCAGTCCACTTCTTCTGAAGCTCCCCCAAGTTCTTGAATCTGCTTTGCTTCTCAAAGCATGCGGTCATCCCTGTTTCTTGTGTATCTTTTCCGAACACACTTTTCCCATCCAGTCAACTTTCTATATGCTTTTATCGAGACCTCTATGAACAGTTGGAGCTTTCAGCAGTGATCTTCTGTCTTAACGTCCCTGTGGACGATGTCCGTGAGTGTCTTCTGGACAACTGTCAAGTCATCAGTCTTTCCCATGATTGTGATGATTGTGTGTAACCACATTCGAGAGATTTGTGGTGTTCATACTGCAGAAATAGTGACTTAAGGAAAATATTCTATTATTTTGAGATATATTAATAATATTTCTATTTTTTTTTCAATAAAAAAAAAAAAAATGATTGAAACATTTTAGTTTTTATGTATTGAAACTATAATATGTAAAGTTTTCACTCTCTGAAATACCTGACAAATAACATTGAACTTTTTCACGATATTCTAATTTTTTGAGATGTATCTGCAGATGTATCACTTAAGGGCCGATGAGGTATTTTTGCCTATGAACTTTATCTGTTATTTTGGGGGGGGGGGGGGACGTTGAATGAGATTTACTTGCTGGAAAAAAAAAAGAACTTAAGAATGAATTTCAATGTAAAAGCAAAGTCCAGCCACAGGGGGGCAGTATTACACTGGAAAACACCAATGAAATAAGCCTCTGAAATTCAAAGACAATAAATTCCTAATGTAAATGGGATTCTTGAGCTGAAAACGGTGATTAATGAGAGTTTTGAGTTGATTGTGTGTTGATTTGGTGACTGATTGTGTTGTTATTGTTCGTGCAGTTGATTTGTGTCTGTTCTCACCGCAGATCTCGGCTGGTGGTTCTCACAGATCTGAACATGTGAAAAGGAAAGACGTGTCCCTGTCCGAAATCTCAAGGTTTAATAAATGGATTATGTGACTAATCCAGAGTCACAAGTACTTTCAAAACTAGACGCACACACTGAGGGCGTGTCCTGGTCTTTGCTACGGCAGCCACAATGGGCCAAACGCGTTCGGAGCTGTCGCACAGCGAGACCGCCAAACGGCTGCGGATCCACAGAATTCACAACAAAGCAGAGAGCCGGCGGAGTCACCAGCTGAACCGGAGTCCGACCAAACCCTGGCCGCCGTCTGCTGTGGAATCGACACAGCGGGAATCCGGAGAAGTAAAATCCTGTTGTGTAAAGAAAGCGGCGGATTCAGCGAGGCGCCGAGGACAGAAACCGAGCGACACGCTGGTGTCGGCGGCCGCAGAGCCCACGGGAGACCCCACGGGAGACCCCACGGGAGCCCTGGGTTTATTGGACAGATCATCCCGTCGCAAACATCAGAATAATGTGAACTCTTCGGACCGGTCTGGTGTGGAAACACGGAGAACTGAGTCTAAACCCGGCGGAGGGGACAATGCCTCGGACCCTCCGGTCGGAACCATGGAAGGTCAACCCGCGGGAGGAGACCAGCACCGCGCCGCGTCCGGGGGATCACCGCCGACTGATCTGAGTCCAGCCCCGGACACGCGCCGGGCTTCAGCATCGTGGTGGCTGCACCCAGATCAGCCTGTGTCCGTCAATCACACGGAGGGCGAAATGACCAAAACTGACCGCGACACAGTTTCCCGGCGGGCCGGAGCAGAAATCAGCTGCAGCCCACCAAATGGTCCTGATCAAACCCCACAGAGTGCTTCAGGAGGAGGCCAGAGCTTCCCAGGAACCATCCCCAAGCTCATCATCACCCGAGACCCCAGTCCCACCCGCATCTCGGACCCGCTGACCGTCCGATCGGAGCTCTCCCCCGGCTCGTGTCTGGATCCTCATCACGACGACGAGTCTCCGTGCTCGGACAGCGGCTGCGGAGGCTCCCCGGCGTTGATGCGCTCCCCGAGGAAGCTGTCCAATTCGTCGTCCCTCGGCCTGTCCTCCGCCTCGTCCTTCGAGGAATCAGAGGACGACGTCGCCGGAAGCGACATCGAGTCCAGTCTGTCCCCGGGCCGGCTTCAGTCCCCGTGCAGCTCGGACGATGGCACAGCGGTGAGTGTTCAGTCTCAGTACAGACAGTAATACACACAGGACACTGCCAGGTATGTCAGGTTGTGAACTCATGTCCATTGTGCCCTAATGCAGCCTCAGTCATTTTGATTGGCTGCCAAGTGTCATTACTTTAATGTCTGACAGACACCTCATTATAAGGTATTTATTTTGAATGATGGTGCTGAACCGTTTTCTATTGTTCTATTGTAACCAAACAGGATGACTACCCATGTACAACTGCATTGATAATACTTGATTTTATACATAGCTGCAGGGGTGGTTGCGCTTGGTTTCAGTTCGGAAGGTTCTGGGTTCAAATCCCACCCCTGCCACATTTCTCCATGTAATGTGGAGTTGCGTCAGGAAGGGCATCCGGCGTAAAACCTGTGCCAAATCAACATGCAGATCCACCTTGGATTTGCTGTGGCGACCCCGAGTGCAAACAAGGGAGCAGCCGAAGGGACTTACATACGTAGCTGCAGGGTCAAGGTTCGGGCTGATCCCACAGCCAATCATACATGTACGTTGGTTGGTAAGTGCAAAAAAACACTTTTACAAATGGCAGAACACTTTTACAAGGAGTCCCGAAACAAATTTTACAAATGACAAATTCTGATGGAAAGGGAATGTACCAAATGACAGATATTCTCCTTCTGTCAGAATCTGTCATTTGTAAAATTTCTCTTGGGGCTTCTTGTAAAATTGTTCTGCTGTTTGTAAAAGTGTTTTTGCACTTCCTAACCACCGTATACATGGCATATTTGATAACATCAAGATCTTATGACCCTTTGCAGAGTCTGAGATGCTATGGTGTAAGATGGTAGAGCCTGGGGCTTCTGAGGCAAAGGTCCTGCATTCAAATCCAAATCATATTAAGCATTTTCATATTTTTTTCCTACTTCAAATATAAAATGCATACATGACAACTACAAATATTTTGGATGTTTAAGATTGTCAATTCAAAAAGCAAGTTTGGCCAGACATAGGGATAGAAAACAAAAGGAAAGGTATGCAGCCTCATGATCACGTGACCTAGATTGACCAATCAGAAGCACTACATACAAATATAATTGTGTATTAACAAAACGTCTACGTGCGGATAGCCGATACCATCGTTGTGTTGCAGTATTTGTATGTTAGCGAAAAGTGTGGAAATCATTCACCTGACATGAGGCCCATACGGCCATCTGCAGCACAGGAGTGTACAGAGGCTTTTAGCAAAGTATACTAATTAAATTCTTCCTGTTAACCCAGAGTCTTTAATGAAGTGAAACAGTGTCATACTATGATCCCTTTCCACTCCTTGTTCTCAGCTTGTTATTGTTTGGTGCCTTGTCAGTCTATATGTTCCTAGTTCCTTTCAAATCCTTTGAAACACTCATGTTTTGAACATTCAGAGGTGTGCAAGAAGAGGAACCCATCGTGCACTGTGCAGCCACCTGCGGAACACTGGCACCGACTGGGCAGTTCAGGATTGTGCACCCATAATAGATTATGAATTGCAGATTTCAGTGCTACATTTAGAAGAGGGTCTGTGCATACGTCGCACATGTAGTGCTTGTTTAAATGACAGGAATAGAAAGTGGTATTTTCTCAAGTGGCTGAATCAAAGGAAGTCTGTGTGTAATATGTGCTCTTTAATGAACTCAGCCATATAACATTCTGTTCTTTAGTTGGAGAATGGGTGAGGTGTTGGTCACAGGCCGGTGAAAGGCAGCAGTAGTACCTGTGTGAAGCTGCCCCCCCTCACACCCACCATTCAAAATATTAAATAGCACTGTTGTTCTGTGTAAAAAAAAAAAAAAAAAAAAAAAAAGCCTAAGCTGTGAACACGTGAAAATAAGACGTAAAAACTATAAGTGGTAAATGGACTGCATTTATATAGCGCTTTTCCATCTGCATCAGATGCTCAAAGCATTTTACAATAATGCCTTACATTCACCCCGATGTGAGGGTGCTGCCATACAAGGTACTCACTACACACCAGGAGCAACCAGGGGATTAAGGACCTTGCACAAGGACCCTTAGTGATTTTTTTGGGTTAGGCTGGGATTTGAACTGAGGATCCTCTGGTCTCAAGCTCAACGCCTAACCACTAGACCATCACCTCCCCACTTCCCCCTATAAAAGCAGGAATGTTTATTTTAACAGCACAAACTTGGCACAAATGATAGAAACCACTTTGAGATTTGGACATGGAGGCGGGGGCTGCGTGACATCACGCGTGTGGAAAAATAAGGTAAAAACGTAAATACCATAAAAGCAAAAATGTTTATTTTAGCATGCGTCATTTCGGAGCTTCACCAGCGATTCAGTGGTTATCACCTTGTTTCTGCTTCAAACTGCACTCCAGTCATCATCATGTCTCAGCAACAGATATCTGAAGCTTTTGTACAACAATCATTTCCACATATATTCAGCATTATTTCATAATAAAAGACAGGAGACCGATCAGAGCTCCACAGCAGCATGTCTGAGTCTGACACTCTACACCCAAAGCGATCAAAGGGAATAATGTGATTATTAATCATCAAATGACAAAGTAAAACCTCTTAAATCATTCTAAAGTCAGTTTTAAGTAGAAATGAGGCGATAATCAATGAATTGCTACTGACGCTCCAAAATGAAGTATGTGCAGTGAAAGCAGGGGGAACCGATTTTTAGGGGGGGCTGTTCGGTCAGCGACACCGGCACAAATGATAGAGACTAGTTTAGAGCAATTTGGGCGTGGAGGGGGGCTATGTGACATCACGGGTCAGAATATGTATTTGTGAATTACTCAAAAGCTTTAACCACACAAATGAAATTTTTTATAGCACAAACAAACATCAGTGCCATTTTAATATTTTGAATTGGGGAGAGCAGCTTCATGCAGGTAGCAGCAGTATGTGTGGGAGCTGAACGCGTTTATTTGCTCATTATTTTATTTGAAACTTGTAGCCAAATGGCTTGTGTTACTCTGCTGGGGTATTTCCTTCTCATCACGTTTGTGGGTCAGTGGTCATGTATGTTTTGAGACAAATGCGACAGTCAGGAGTTCCTCCTGCTACTCCAAAATGCTGCTGTGGGCCCTGTGGTCTCCTCTGCAGTTTTTAGAGTAGAGATGATGCTGTTGGAGCCTTGGAATTATCAAGCAATTTTGCATGGGATAAGGAAAAGAGGAAGATGCGGCGGCGTACGTCAGAGGCTGAAAAGACAGGGTCTACGTCGGATTCCTCTGCCAACTGTAATGCTCTCAAATATTCAGTCACTTCACAATAAAATGGATGAACTGAGGGCCAAAATCAGGTTTGTGGCAAAGGAGAAAAACTCATGTGTGATTGCTCTCACTGAAACTTTGCTTAAAGAACATGACGCCGGCTATGAGCTGGACATTGCCTGGTTTGGCGAATCATATCTGCTTGACAGGAACTCCATCGTGACCGGTAGGTCATTTGGTGGGGGTGTGTGTCTGTAACGCGGTGGTTGTAAGAGCGACATTGTGTACACCAGATATTGAACTTCTGTTTCACTGCGGTCCTTTTACCTGCTGAGGGAATTCCCTCAGCTGTTTGTGACGCTTGTTTACATTCACCCGAAGGCCGATGCTGATGCAGCAACTCAGACAATCACAAACACAGTGCGACAGCTCCAAGGGATAAATGCCATGATATTATATTACTATTGTAATAAAACTGCAGAACACAAAGTAATCTAAAAAAAGAATAGGGAGAAGATCAAATCAAATTTGGTGTATTCCCTAAAAACTAAAAGAAGGAAAGTGGTTAATGTGCTTGGTTTCAGTTCAGAAGGTTCCAGGGTTCAAATCCCACCCCTGCCACATTTCTCCATGTAATGTGGAGTTGTGTCAGGAAGGGCATCCAGCGTAAAACCTGTGCCAATTCAACATGCAGATCCACCTTGGATTTGCTGTGGCAACCCTGAGTGCAAACAAGAGAGCAGCCGAAGGGACTTACTTACTTACAAGAGCAGGAGTCAATCTGAATGGGAGTGGGAGTCATTTTACCAGGAGTGGGGGCAGGATTTTTTTATTTACTCTGGCCCGTGATTGGGATGGGACAGGAATTTTTTTCTGTGGGAGTGGGATGGGATAGGAGTGAAAATCTACTCCTGGGTCACCCTCTAGTCAGTAGATGCCATCGAATGTCCTCAGGACTGTTTCAGCTGTACAGACTGGGACTTGTTTAAAGATGACTTTGTGGACTTACAGTCTCAGTTAGTTCATTATCATTTTATGTGAGCTTTTGTGAGGACTTGGTTATTTCCTGTAGATCCTTTTTTTACATATTCAAATAATAAACCTTGGTTTTCGAGGACAGTCAAAAATACGATTAATCAACTAAATGAAGTTTAACCAAGGGAATCTGGCTCTGTGTAAATATTTACAAAAAAAGTGAAAAAGGACATTAAGCTTGCTGAACTAAATTCTAAGAATAAAGCGCAGAACCTTTTCAGATCTGGCAGTTCAGGGCCCACTTGGAAGGAAGACAAATCTATGTAGGGGATGTGTGGGAGAGTGAGCCCCCCCAGAGAACAAAAGAATAGCTGTCTCCCCCCCCCCCCCCCCCCGACACACATGCACACAATTTCAACATCTTCGTGTGTTTCTTTTTATTCTTGTATGTTAAACACATTTTATATATATTTATGTGTTTTTAGAGAACTGTCTATGCATTTATACATTTTACAGTCTTTGTAAATATTTTACATTTTTTTTAAAGAACTTTCTGTTCTTCTATTTTTTACCTTTAGTCATATTTTAAACATTGTTTTTTTTCACATTTAAACATCTCTGTGTGTTTTTAAATGTCTTTGACATAAGTAACGCATTTTAACATAAATAATATTAATTAAACTTCTATACATATTTAGTCTCTCATCTAGTCTCACCTCTTGTTTAGTGCGAGGAATGAGTCTGGGTCTTTGACACACACAGGTGGCTGATGCAGGGATGCACTGTGGAGAGGAACAAACAAATATCGCCCTCTACTTTCTTCTTTTTTTGGTTGCACCCAGCTGTCTTCTCTCTGGTAAACTTGCGCACTAAAAATGTATCCATTTTGCTCCTGGCATGTTAGCTAACAATGCTTTCTTTTTCCTTCCCCCCCCCTTCTTCTTTTGTTGGTTAACAGTGTTTACAGTTATTTTTTGTGCCCCCCTCTTAAAGAATTCTGGCGCCCTGGGGAGGGGGGGCGGGGGTGTCATGCCTCTGTTTGAAAACCACTGTTTTAGATAGCACGTGTGATTTTAATCTTTCTAACAAATTGAATAGATTTTAATAATTGTTGTAATGTTGTTTTTAGTACATTGTCTGTTTTTAGTAGTGTTATCCATGAACAACAGAATGGTGTGTATGCTGGTAAAGCCGTAGTCTTGAAACATGTTTGGGGAGTTGAGGAGAGAAAAAGTTCCAGGCTCGATAGTGTTGGGGGTCATATTCTGAAGAATTGTGCAGAACAGCTGGTGGATCTATTTGGTTTTATTTTTAGGAGATCTCTTGAGCTCTGTAAGGTACATCATCTTTGGAAATCATCAACTATTGTACCTGTGCCAAAAAAAAAAAGTCTCCAAAGGAGCTTAATGACTTCAGACCTTTCACCCTTACATCACTTGTCATCAAAACTTTTGAGAAAATCATCAAGGTCGTGCTTGTGGAAAAAGTTAAGTCAAACTTGGATCCACTTCAGTTTGCCTTTCAGTCAGGAAAGGGTGTTGATGCTGTTGACAGCCTGCTGAACCTGATCTTAACAATCCAGAGGGTGCAGGTTCTCCAGTGTGGCTTGTGTTGATGAATTGTTCCTTAGCTTTTAACTGCATCCAGCCCTACATTTTGGCAAACAGGATTAAGTTAAGGTTATTATATGGGTTACTGCCTAGTGCTTATCAAGGGGGAGCCAGGGTATGGTTTAGACTGTTGCAGTGTCAGTCTGTTTTGTGTTATTTATGCTGTGTTGTCTCTCTGTTGGTCTACTACATAGATTATTTTTATTGAACTGTGAAGGTATGTCTATGCACCACAGCAGAGTCCAAGAAATATTTCCGTATGGGACAATAAAGTGCAAATCCCCATAATATTGAGCCCAGTCTGATCTGTTGGCTTATTGATTTCTTGACCAATAGGTTCCAGATGGTTCCAGATGGACCCGATGGTCAAAATATTGCACAAGTCATTCAGTTTTACCAGCAGACTGCAGTTTGCATTATCATAGAGTACCATTCACCATAATGAACAAGACTTAAACCTCCATTAAAGTCACACCATATAAATAAGTGCTCACTATCCGTGATGTGAAATTCCATTGAGTAGGAGCATTTCTGGGCAACCTTGAGCAGCCTGCAGACTCAAGAAAAGACATCTTCTTTGTGGATTTTGAGAAAAATGTGGCAAACCCAGAGAGTGATGCAAAAAAATATTCTGCACTCAGATAAGCATTTAGCCCCCTGAGACAGAACCAGATTCAGTCTGTGTGCATAGCATTAATGCACAAACATTGCACTGGGGGCTATTGCTTTAACTTTGAGAGCTGAAGCCATGACAGCAGCCATGGCTTCTTCGTAAGGAAGACTATCAAATGGCTTCGCCAAAATCCGGTCCAACATTCAAATTGTCTGCCATTATGTGCAGCTTGCTACCTAGCTAGCTCGCTAGCTGGGACTGGCGCGAGGCTAGTGTGAAGTTTGTCCAGCTGTGAGTGCTTTGTGACAGTGGAGGAGCTCAGCAGCACCCGCTGCTCGGTAGGGAGAGAAACTGCGATAGAAGTCAGTCTCCAAACACAAGCAGCTACAAAAAAAAACAAACACCAGAAATAGAAGCTCGATTTGTCACTAGTCATTTTTAACAAAGAAAATGCTGCTAAGAGGATTAGGAAAGTCTCCGGTTCAACTCAGAACAGAATGAAAATTAAAAAATGCTCCCACTGATGTTTACACCAAAAGATCACTGATTCGCTCATTTCACTGTCAATCAAAAAGGGATTCAGCCTCAGACAGATCATCCAATCATCATGCAGAAGCTGAGCGTCCGGGCCAGCCGAGGCCAGCCCACTGCCCCATAGACCCCCAGAGACGCTGAGTGTCAAATGGGCGGGACAAAGCCCAGCATTTATCCAATGACTCGTCTCGTTTCGCTGCAGTCTTTGCTTCGCTATTGAACTCTCAGCGTCCACACTGTTTAAAGCACTGTGAAGCTGCGGGAATGAGTGAGAGGACAGCCGCGTCGTTACCAGTGATAAGAAGCTGATTCTGAACAAACGTTGAGCACGTTGTAGCGCATATTTAGTCAATGACGTGTACACACAACAGTAGTATATATTTGATGACTTATTTTTTGACATTTTAGGGGAAGCTGAGCTTCCCTTGCAGTCTTAGAGCAATTGCCTCTGTCGTAGTGTAGTTCTTGGTAGTCAACATTTCAATGACTGTTACAGCGTTCCACTGGTGGAACGGCGTCGGCGTGTATTATGGGGCTACCATTCTGTTGGCTAACACAGCTCAATGTTATCTGAGGACAGTGGATTGTACAGGCGCCAGATGCGTGCCTCCCACCATGGGAGGGGGAGGATGGGGGCGCCGCTCCGCCGTAACGTAACCATGAACCCCCCCCCCGTCAGGATCCCCCCCCCCCGTTTTTTTTGTGTTTTTTTTTCCCTGTTCGGTCGTGCCCCGCCCCCCGCGATGCTGCCCGGTCGGCCCGCCTCCAGGACCGCCCCTGCCTTGTACCATGAGTAAGCTATAATCTCTCCACCTAGTCCTGGGTCTTCCCCAGGGTCTCCTCCCAGATGGACGTGCCTGGAACACCTCCCTTGGGAGGCGCCCAGGAGGCATCCTTACCAGATGCCTGAACCACCTCAGCTGGCTCCTTTCAACGCAAAGGAGCAGCGACTCTACTCCGAACTCCCCTCGGGTGACCGAACTTCTCACCCTATCTTTGTTTGCAATCTGTAATCGCAAATAAAGGTTTCTGTAGCAAATATTAAGGTTTGTTTATCTATTGTATCAAATACTTCATGCAATAAAATGCAAATGAATTATTTAAAAATCATACAATGTGATTTTCTGATTTTTTTATTTTTATTTTTTATTTTTATTCTGTCTCTCACAGTTGAAGTGTACCTATGATAAAAATTACAGACCTCTCCATTCTTTGTAGATGGGAAAACTTGCAAAATTGGCAAATACTTATTTGCCTCACTGTATATGACTGGTGTGTGTGTGTGTGTGTGTGTGTGTCTAAACTATTGGCTGTACATTTTTTGCCCTTCAGGGGCATTGAAGTTGAAATAAGTTTCATCTTAAATGATGAAATACAAACAGTTTTCCCAGCTGTTGTGAAGATTATATGGTCACTAGTTTAGTAAACAGTCTCAAAGTTTCAAATATTTCCTCCCTCTGAACTCCCAGATTCAGTTTAAAGTCTCAAACTACGAAGACGATGCCCGCCCCCCCTTTGAGTCAAGAGACTTTAATACCTCTGAGTTTGAGGTATGCACTGGAGCATCCAGGTCATTACACTATAACTTCAGTAATTCCCTTTTTCAGGTGCTAGCATATAATATAATGCCCATGTGTTTTATGTTGGCGTTAGGGTGTGGGTGGAGGTGGGTGGAGGGAGGACCTCCTCTACCCAAACAATCCCCGCCCCCGAGAAGAGAAGCTCCTGCACGTTGCCTTTTTTGGAATACTAATGGAAGCCATTTCCTGCAACTTCATAAGCGGAAGAGACTTGGAAAAAACAGCTTATGAAAAAAGAGATTCTGATTGGTTGCCCACAAATTGAAAAAAAAAAAAAACACTAAACAAAAAAATAAGCAAATAAAATAAACTTATAGGCACGTATCAATCTTGCTTATTTATTTATTGTTATATTTGTATGACACATGCTTTTTTGTACATTTGTGTAATTTTTTAACACAGTAATAGATTAATTTTGAACTGTTTTCTCAATGAAAGCGTGAGCTTTTCTTCCATTGTAGAACTGATGAGTGCCGCCCCCCCCATTTGACTGCCGTAAAGATGATGATGATGATGATGCAAGACAGAAGTGTCTCTCCTCTTAACAAGTACAACTACTACTACCAAAGTGCTCAATACCCTATGTCACTCCCCATATGTCGAAGTATATGTGCACCATGTTTGGCTCAGTTCTGCAGTACAAAAGTGTCTCTCCCCTTAACAACAACAACAACAACTACTACTACTGCTTTTATTACTACTATTAGTGAAGTGCTCAATATCCTTTGTCACTCCCCGTACGTCAAAGTACATGTGTGCCAAGTGTGATAGAATTCTGAGGTGCCGTTTGGAAAGGAGAGGGACATATACACACATACAGTTGTCTCTTAGCATATAGATGTATATGCCTCTCATTTTATTGGTGTAATTATTGTGTGGACAACCAATTATAGCTCCAAAGTTTTTTGTTATTGTTGGGATGGTGGTGGGGCCATGTACGGGGTGTGATTATTTCATGGTGGAGGTGACAGGATTTCTAATGAATGTGCCAATATGAATTAAATGCAAAACAATTTTGAAGTAAATGGTGCTACATGTGGGTACTAACAACAACAAAAACCCTACATGGCTAAGGGCCCTAGCAACATTTAGCAAGAATGAACAGGAATCAAGCCAAATCAGCCGGAATGGGAAAAAAAGCCAAACATTGAGACACATTCGGGAGGGACAGATATTACAGCTGTGTATGAATGCCTGTTGAACATGTAGAATGTGGGCAGAACCCGCCTTGACTGAGCCATGCACAGTCCGTGTGCATGCCCACGAATGCGGTCCAAATGTAGTTTGAACACAGTATGAGTACTTACAACCCCAATTCCAGTGAAGTTGGGATGTTGTGTAAAATGTAAATAAAACAGAATACAATGATTTGCAAATCCTCTTCAACCTATATTCAATTGAATTCACCACAAAGACAAGATATTTAATGTTCAAACTGATAAACTTTATTGTTTTTTTGCAAATATTTGCTCATTTTGAAATGGATGCCTGCAACACATTTCAAAAGAGTTGGGACGGGGCAACAAAAGACTGGGAAAGTTGATGAATGCTCAAAGAACACCTAATTGGAAACATGTGAGTGTCATGAGTGGGTATAAAAGGAGCATCCCCAAAAGGCTCAACCATTCACAAGCAAAGATTGGGCGAGGATCACCACTTTGTGAACAACTGCATGAAAAAATAGTCCAACAGTTTAAGGACAATGTTTCTCAACATTTAATTGCAAGGAATTTAGGGATTCCATCATCTACAGTCCATAATATAATCAGAAGATTCAGAGTATCTGGAGAACTTTCTACATGTAAGCGGCAAGGCCGAAAACCAACACTGAATGCCCGTGACCTTTGATCCCTTAGGCGGCACGACATTAAAAACCAACATCATTGTGTAAAGGATCTTACTGCGTGGGCTCAGGAACACTTCAGAAAACCATTGTCAGTTAACACAGTTCATCGCTACATCTACAAGTCCAAGTTAAAACTCTACCATGCAAAGCAAAAGCCATACATCAACAACATCCAGAAACGCCGCCGCCTTCTCTGAGCCTGAGCTCATTTGAAATGGACAGACGTGAAGTGGAAAAGTGTGCTGTGGTCTGATGACTTGTCGTGTCCTCCGGACAAAAGAGGAAAAAGACCATCCAAATTGTTACCAGTGCAAAGTTCAAAAGCCAGCATCTGTGATGTATGGGGGTGTGTTAGTGCCCATGGCATGGACAACTTACACATCTGTGATGGCACCATCAATGTTGAAAGGTACATCCAGGTCTTGGAGCAACATATGCTGCTATCCAAGCAATGTCTTTTTCAGGGACGTCCCTGCTTTTTTCAGCAAGACAATGTCAGGCCACATTCTGCACGTGTTACAACAGCGTGGCTTCTAGGGATGTGAATCGTACAACAACTCACAATTCAATTCGATTCCGATTCTTGGGGTGACGATTCGATTCAGAATTGATTTTTGATTCAAAGAGCTCTGAGAAATAGTTACATTACTTAAAAAATGTTTGTTTAAGAAAATGCAGCTTTGCAAGGTTAATTAAGTGATTCTAGATGTACATTTACCTATCTGCTTTGCTCGTTCGGAGTTGACTGCCAGTTTAGCGAAGCGCTGGTCAGTAGTCGGCAGAGACCGCTGCTCCGCTTCTTTTAGCTCCAGGTGATGACGTAGCATGTGGGCTTGCGGATTTGAAGTGTTTCCGAAGTACTTAACTTTCATTTTGCAGATTTTGCACACTGCATAAGTCATGTCAAGTCTTACGCAGCAAATAATAAAATCCAAAATGCGCCCAAACATTTGCCTTCAGCAAAGACGGTGCTGGCTGAATTAGCTCATCATCCGCCATGCTAAGCTTCAGCTCACGAATGTTTGAAGCACGCCGGACCCCCCCGCCCCTCGCGGGGACGCTGTAGTACGGAGGCCATTGCCTGACAAACAGTACATGCAGCGAGTAAGCAAGGAAATGTTTAATAAAATGCTTTTTAAAATCGATTCTTGGACATTTTGGATCGATTCAGAGTCGTAATAAATAAGAATCATGATTCAGACAACAAATAACATGTCATTCAAACCATCAACATGTCTATTAGACCCCATTCCTACCAGGCTGCTCAAGGAAGCCCTACCATTATTTAATGCTTCGATCTTAAATATGATCAATCTATCTTTATTAGTTGGCTATGTACCACAGGCTTTTAAGGTGGCAGTAATTAAACCATTACTTAAAAAGCCATCACTTGACCCAGCTGTCTTAGCTAATTATAGGCCAATCTCCAACCTTCCTTTTCTCTCAAAAAGTCTTGCAAGGGTAGTTGTAAAACAGCTAACTGATCATCTGCAGAGGAATGGTCTATTTGAAGAGTTTCAGTCAGGTTTTAGAATTCATCATAGTACAGAAACAGCATTAGTGAAGGTTACAAATGATCTTCTTATGGCCTCAGACAGTGGACTCATCTCTGTGCTTGTTCTGTTAGACCTCAGTGCTACTTTTGATACTGTTGACCATAAAATTTTATTACAGAGATTAGAGCATGCCATAGGTATTAAAGGCACTGCGCTGCGGTGGTTTGAATCATATTTATCTAATAGATTACAATTTGTTCATGTAAATGGGGAATCTTCTTCACAGACTAAGGTTAATTATGGAGTTCCACAAGGTTCTGTGCTAGGACCAATTTTATTCACTTTATACATGCTTCCCTTAGGCAGTACCGTATTTTCCGGACTATAAGTCGCACCGGAGTATAAGTCGCACCAGCCACTTTATCCATTATAAAGAAAAATAAACCATAAATAAGTCGCACCGGAGTATAAGTCGCACCAGCCACTTTATCCATTATAAAGAAAAATAAACCATAAATAAGGTCCACTGGACTATAAGTCCCATGGACATACAGGTATGTTAACATGAAAAGTTCAGATGATAATATTGTGACGGCTACCGTTTTCGGATGCATATTTCACCAGTCGCAACTTGTAATCTGCAGAGTATGATTTTCTTTTTGGTGGCATTTTTTCGGGCCTTCTCCGTTGTCTTATGTTATCAGTAACGTTAAAATTTTTATTTTTCTATGGTAGTCAGAAGTCGCAGGAACAGTCACACAAGCCTCGAGTGCCCTCTCGTGAGCTGCATTTTACCTACAGATATGTTTGTATTTTGCGGACCACATTGCGAGCCGAACCATGCAGCACCTACCTGCGCAGCTCATGACCGCCCAGCGGTGTCGATCCAGCTCCTTCCAAGTGCAGACGCTAATCCTCCGCCGTCGCTCAGTGCTCCCATGCAGCTCTCAGCGTCCACTCTGCTCACACTGATATCCAAGGGTTGAAGCTGTCTTGTTAGCCGTCCCGGAATAAACACCATGTTCGTCTGCTTCAAACGCTTTTCACAATCATCGACGCCAGCTCCTTCCAAGTGCACACGCTAATCCTCCGCCGTCGCTCACCCAATGCTCCCACGCAGCTGTCAGCGTCAACTTAAACACTCTGCTCACATTGATATCCAAGGGTTGAAGCTGTTCTGTTCGCCATGCCGGAATAACAGCAAGCACCGTGTTCGTCAGCTTCACACGCTGTGGGTGAGGTGAGGAATACGCATCCAAAGTTCTGTTCTCTGATTGGTTATCGCGACCAGCGTGAACTATAGGATGGCCGTCATACTACAGTGCCCATGATGCATTGCATTTCCTTTTCCGGTGGCCATTTTAAAACATAGATCGACTCTGTCACGTAAAATTGTTTTGTTACAGTAAATTAATTGAGATCCTACCGGTATATTTTTCATTTATAAGTCGCACCGGAGTATAGGTCGCACCCCCGGCCAAAACATGTAAAAAATTGCGACTTATAGTCCGGAAAATACGGTATTATTAGACGGCATTGCTTAAATTTTCATTGTTACGCAGATGATACCCAGCTTTATCTATCCATGAAGCCAGAGGACACACACCAATTAGCTAAACTGCAGGATTGTCTTACAGACATAAAGACATGGATGACCTCTAATTTCCTGCTTTTAAACTCAGATAAAACTTAAGTTATTGTACTTGGCCCCACAAATCTTAGAAACATGGTGTCTAACCAGATCCTTACTCTGGATGGCATTACCCTGACCTCTAGTAATACTGTGAGAAATCTTGGAGTCATTTTTGATCAGGATATGTCATTCAAAGCGCATATTAAACAAATATGTAGGACTGCTTTTTTCCATTTACGCAATATCTCTAAAATTAGAAAGGTCTTGTCTCAGAGTGATGCTGAAAAACTAATTCATGCATTTATTTCCTCTAGGCTGGACTATTGTAATTCATTATTATCAGATTGTCCTAAAAGTTCCCTGAAAAGCCTTCAGTTAATTCAAAATGCTGCAGCTAGAGTACTAACGGGGACTAGAAGGAGAGAGCATATCTCACCCATATTGGCCTCTCTTCATTGGCTTCCTGTTAATTCTAGAATAGAATTTAAAATTCTTCTTCTTACTTATAAGGTTTTGAATAATCAGGTCCCATCTTATCTTAGGGACCTCATAGTACCATATCACCCCAATAGAGCGCTTCGCTCTCAGACTGCAGGCTTACTTGTAGTTCCTAGGGTTTGTAAGAGTAGAATGGGAGGCAGAGCCTTCAGCTTTCAGGCTCCTCTCCTGTGGAACCAGCTCCCAATTCGGATCAGGGAGACAGACACCCTCTCTACTTTTAAGATTAGGCTTAAAACTTTCCTTTTTGCTAAAGCTTATAGTTAGGGCTGGATCAGGTGACCCTGAACCATCCCTTAGTTATGCTGCTATAGACTTTAGACTGCTGGGGGGTTCCCATGATGCACTGTTTCTTTCTCTTTTTCCTCTGTATGCACCACTCTGCATTTAATCATTAGTGATTGATCTCTGCTCCCCTCCACAGCATGTCTTTTTCTTGGTTCTCTCCCTCAGCCCCAACCAGTCCCAGCAGAAGACTGCCCCTCCCTGAGCCTGGTTCTGCTGGAGGTTTCTTCCTGTTAAAGGGAGTTTTTCCTTCCCACTGTCGCCAAGTGCTTGCTCACAGGGGGTCGTTTTGACCGTTGGGGTTTTTACGTAATTATTGTATGGCCTTGCCTTACAATATAAAGCACCTTGGGACAACTGTTTGTTGTGATTTGGCGCTATATAAATAAAATTGATGATGATTCAGACGTGAATCGATTTTTTCCGACACCCCTAGTGGCTTCGTAGTAAAAGAGTGCTGGTACTAGCCTGGCCTGCCTGCAGTTCAGACCTGTCGCCCGTTGAAAATGTGTGGCGCATTATGAAGCGCAAAATACAACAGAGACCCCGGACTGTTGAACAACTGAAGTTGTACATCAAGCAAGAATAGGAAAGAATTCCACCTACAAAGCTTCAAGAATTCGTGTCCTCAGTTCCCAAATGCTTATTGACTGAAAGGTGATGTAACACAGTGGTAAACATACCACTGTCCCAGCTTTTTTGAAACGTGTTGCAGGCATCCATTTCAAAATGAGCAAATATTTGCACATAAACAATAAAGTTTATCAGTTAAATATCTTGTTTTTGTGGTGTATTCAACTGAATATAGGTTGAAGAGGATTTGCAAATCATTGTATTCTGTTTTTATTTACATTTCACACCACGTCCCAAATTCATTGGAATTGGGGTTGTAGACTGCTGTCAGACTGTAGTAAGAATAAGAAGAATGCACATCGACTGCCGTATGGGTGCACTTCGAGCATCACCCGAGGTCTAGGTGGAAGGCATGAAAGGGGAGGAGTGTGGCAGAGTGAGCGCTGTCGTCTATCTTTTGAAGACCTGCCGTGTCACCCTGCTGGATTTCAAATGAAATCCAACCTACATACTGATGACATGTAACCCAGGGTCCACTAACAATCACATCGCTGTTGTGCATGTTTGCGCATGTGGTCAGATCATTATGGCCATCAGATCATTGACGTGCACACTCGTTATTACCGGTGTGGCAGTTATAGCCAACAGCCCGCGATGCATTGCAGATAACCCATATGTAGCAGAACCTGGATTACATATATCAGGCCATATGTTGGATATCATACGTAAAACTGAAAAGT
Source organism: Thalassophryne amazonica (assembly GCF_902500255.1). Lineage (NCBI taxonomy): Eukaryota > Metazoa > Chordata > Actinopteri > Batrachoidiformes > Batrachoididae > Thalassophryne > Thalassophryne amazonica. The sequence goes on from NC_047106.1 coordinate 99,009,320, forward strand.
GCAAAGGCAGGTGTGGTTTATGCTACACATAACGGACCCTCTGAACCTTGCGAATGGGTACTTTGTGCCTTGACGTGCAGCGGGGCGTCCCGCTGTCTGGCTGGATTTAAAGCATTGTGCTACTGGATGCCGCCACATATCAAATATTTATGTCAGAGCGGACAGCACATTTGCGCTCGGTACTTCGCTGTTGTCGGAATCGGAATCGCCTTTATTGTCATTGTAATTTGCATTGCAACGAGATTTGAGTGCAACTCCAAAAAGGTACTTTCTGTGGTGCGAGTAATTTTTAGCCTAATAAAAGATAATAAAATTTAACAATAAATTGTTCAGAGTATATGTACAACTAAATAAACATAAGAAAAGGTAAATAAGTAAAATGTAAAAACGAGAATTATATACAACTGTGGAATCATATTGCACATGGTTTACAGATATTGCACAAGAAACTTGTGTGAAAGGTGTGGATTAGAGTGATTTGTTTTTGTTCAGAGCAGTGATTGCTCTGGGGAGAAAGCTGTCCCTGAGTCTGTTTGTCCTAGTTTTAATTGACCTATACCGTTGGCCGGAGGGTAGTAGGTCAAACAGGTGGTTGCTGGGGTGGGATGTGTCTTTGCTGATGCTGGAAGCTCTGCTGAGGTAGCGAGAGCTGGCAGTGTCTTCCAGGCTGGGCAGAGAGCAACCAGTGATCCCCTGGGCCGTTTTGATCACCCTCTGCAGCGCTCTCCTGTCTGCTGCTGTGCAACCCCTGTACCACACTGTGATGCTCACCAAAACAGATCAAATCCAGGCTTGCATCTCAGATGTACTTTCTGGCAATTTGTAGCTAAACTTTCAGGTCTCCTCCTCTATACCACTTCATCATGAAGATGGATAACTGGTGATACAAAATGCAAAGCTTGCACTGTGCACAATTTCTCCAATCACAGCCACATAAGCCTGTAACTTCTTCTGGGTTGTCTGGGTGTCTTGTTGGCTTTCCTCACTCTTCTACTTCTTGCACAGTCACTCAGTTTTTGAGAACTGTCTAGTCCATGCAGATTTACCATAAAGTGCCATACTGTTTATATTTCTTTGTAATTAATGTAAATAAAGTCCGAGACATATTCAGCGGCAGCTTTACCATCAGAGAGCCTCGTCCACAACTACCACAAAAGACTCCAAGCTGTCGATGTTAAAGGGGCAATACACAGTATTAAGAACAGGGGTATGTAAACTTTTGATCAGGGTCATTTGGGTAGTTCTCTTGTCATTTTGATTTTAAAAAGAGGAAACACAGTTGTTTGACAATAAATGACTTCACCCAACCACTAACCATGAGTGAAAACTTAAAAAAAAAAAAAAAAAACTTTTTAAAAAAAGTGAAAAGTTTTTGTGTTGTCATTCATATTCTCTTAAGAATGGCCAAAAAAGCAAAAATTCTGCCAGGGTATGTAAACGTTTGAGCACAACTGTATATGCTTGGTCCTGGGAGACCCTGGCTGTTTTGAAGCTAGTTTAAAAGTCTAACCAGTTTGCCTTTGTGGAAACCCCACGGTGACAACATTAGCAAAGGAGCCAAGCATTTTTTTTTTCAATTTTTAGATCTAGAACTCCAATCCAGACAAGGCATACTTTTTAGTTTTGATATGGACCTACATCTGTATTTTACATTTTTGACTGTGAGTTTGCCAACTCTGAGGGTTGCCTAAAAATGCCCTCTAAATTTTATGGGAGTCACTTAATTTTTTTACACTTGAGAATGCCTTCTGATGAATTCTATTTTTTTTTTTTTTTTTTACTTCATGGTCCATAGACTATTTTAGGTTTTTTCTGGATTGGTTTATGTGTTAGGCACTTTTATTTGCAGGATTTCAAGGTGGAATATCATGAACTCTCGTGTGCAAAACCATGGGCCAGTGCTCCTACACTGTGGGCCACTAACTTGTAAATTCTACTGGCCCTGTGGGCCAGTGGGACAAATTGGTTTATGTCAAGCCCTGTATGATGTGTATTACAGCTGTGGCACCCCGTTCAAATGCGCTGCGCCACTGAAATGCATTGACACACTGTGGAACAGCGGTGTGGGACAGTGCATCTGCACATGGTCTTACCACTATGATGACCATAATATTACAGATACATTATCTAAGTAACCTATGAGAGGGACTGACAATGTATCTGTGATAATATGATTATTACCGATGTAACACCCCGTCCAGATGACCACGCTGCCCTGCGGCTCTGAGACACATTGACTCACAGAAACACACGGCGTTTTCGGTATGATTGTGCAATGTTCAAGTCTACTTCACAAAATGGATGCATACCATAGTCTTTGCAAATTACAACATTTCCTTTGCACACCCTGAACGGGATGTACTGGTGGTGCTGTCCGGGACATGCCGGCAGGATTTGACGTGCCTGACCATGGTGAATGTCTCTCAAGCCAGATCAAACTGTGAGAGTATTTAGAACACAGTCAAAATGCAGTTAGAGGCCACCTCGACTGCCGTTTGATCTTTTTCCACATTGAACGCACCTCGAAAGTAGAGAGCATGTGCTCTACGTTTGGGCTGGCCGTTCGACTGTGCCTGAGTGTTTGGAGTGCACTCAGACTGCTCAGTTTAAAATTTTCAATTTATTTTTGTTTATATAGCGCCAAATCACAACAAAGTTGCCTCAAGGCGCTTCACACAAGTAAGGTCTAACCCCAAGACAACCCCAAGAGCAAGCACACAGGCAACAGTGGTAAGGAAAAACTTCCTCTGATGATTTGAGGAAGAAACCTCAGGCAGACTGGACTCAAAGGGGTGACCCTCTGCTTGGGCCATGCTACCGGCACAATTTACAAAACAATTCACAACACGAATACGTGTATACAGGAAATGCTGTCTGAGGTTTTGAATTGCGCCTTGACTTTGCCCAAATGGAGGTCGAATTTTCATTTGGACAGCATTCTGGTTCATTTGGCCTCTAGTGTAACGGGCATAGAACAAATAACACAGTCCAGATAGAGGCTGCTATATTTCAGGTGGTGCTGTTCTCGTCACTCTTTCTGAATGCTAGATTTTCATCTGCTAGATTCCTATTTTCAACAGTATTTGGTTATAAGTTCCTTCGGCTGCTCCCTTATTTGCACTTGGGGTCGCCACAGCAAATCCAAGGTGGATCTGCATGTTGAATTGGCTTTATGCCAGATGCCCTTCCTGACGCAACTCCACATTACATGGACAAATGTGGCAGGGGTGGGATTTGAACCCGGAACCTTCTGCACTGAAACCAAGCGCATTAACCACTTGGCCACCACCCCTGCTTGCAACAGTATTGGTTACTGGACAGAATTATTTGACAAGGAAATGATCCATTTATTTTCATACTAGCAATACAAAACAGTCATAAGAAAATATGTGCTTTTTTAATGTAAGGGCATTTGTTGATGCTAATGCAGTGCATAAACCATATGTCAAGGGTGCTGTGGACTCTGGGGGTGATATCGGACTGATTCAGTTTGACAGTGTGAGAAACTAAGGTTGAACACAAAGGACTGCACAGCGTCTGTCTGTTATTACTCAGCTGATTACTCGTTTCACTGTATACCACAGATATGAAATGCTGTGGTTCCAATACTACAAAGATTTCCAGTTCCACAATTTGAACTCTATAAATAACCTGTTCCACACAGACCAGTCGATGAGCTTTCCATAGCTGAAACCCATTTGTCATGGCTGAAGGACGTGGAAATATTTCATTTATCCAAATAATAGTCATGATTGAGTCAGTTTCGAGATGGAAAAAGACAGCTTTTTTTGCTGAATTTAAAGTGACCTAATTTTCAAATGACCTTAATCAGGAACAAGGCAGGGAGCTGCTCCATTAATGAACCTTATAACTGAACCCTTGCTATGAAACAGATATCATGGTTATGAAACAAGATAATATCAGTTAGGTTTCTTTTCTTTTTTAAACTTTCACCATCATTCATTGTGTTCAAAATTCAAAGCAAAACACTTCAGTCATCATGTTGCTGAAGAAAATTCATTATCTGTGTGAATCACAAATACTCTTCCAACCTGTCAGTGGAAATTTTTTTCTGTCTGATGTGTAGTGAGTGAACTATTTTTTTTTTGTTTCCTTCTTCTTCTACTTCTTCAAAAGGGCCACACAATCAAAGGCACATGCTGCCTCATGACCCTTTAATTTAATTTCCAACAAACATTAGCGGTTAACTCTGTGAATCTGTGTAATTGTCACTGTGACAAATAAATTACAAACAGTGGTTTTCACAAACGTTACAAACTGTGAATATGTAGAAAGGGAGAGGGATATAAACTGGATATGGGGCAGGAAAGAGAGAATGCACCCAGCAACAGTGAAGTAATGCTTCTTAGGAGGTGTTCAATGTTGTTAACACTGGGGGTGTGAATATTTCAGTATCTTATGATTCGATTCCAATTCATGGGGTCACGATTCAAAATGATTTTTGATTCTAAATTAGTTTGGTACATTTGCTGTTTCACAGTTGTGAATCTCGTGCCATCTCACGGTCTGTGATTCCGAGTTCCAGTTTAGGGCACAATGTAAACAAACCTCGCAAAGTATGGACATCGGAACATGGCAGAAGTCCATCACAGTTGCTACACCTCCTCTAGATCACCCTCTCAACTTGTGAGAATGTGTCATCATAATCGCTTGTGAACTCGCTGGATCAACGCCATCCACATCCTCGCTAGCCATTGTTGACGTGCGCTGTGAGACACCAGAACTGTGCTGGTGCTGTGGTGCACTCTGGGAAGTACAAGGGGCCACCAGGGGGATTATGGGAAACGTTAAAAGTACTGAATACAGCTTCTAATTTCCAGATCTAGTCAAGCCTGTTGGAGTGCGCTAAAGCCCCTGTCACACAGTCGCATGTACCATGCCCAGTTCAGTGCTATTTTCTGCCTCTGTGGAAGTGCGCTCTGTTCTCTACTGCACGGTGTGGGCCATCCATCCATTTTCTTCCGCTTTATCCGGAGTCAGGTCATGGGGGCAGCAGCTCAAGCAAAGCCGCCCAGACCTCCCGATCCACACACACCTCCCCCAGCTCCTCCAGGGGAACCCCAAGGCGTTCCCAAGCCAGCCGAGAGATGTAATCCCTCCAGCGTGTCCTGGGTCTTCCCCGGGGCCTCCTCCCAGTGGGACGTGCCCGGAACACTTCTCCAGCGAGGCGTCCAGGGGGCATCCGGAAAAGATGCCCGAGCCACCTCAACTGACTCCTTTCGACGTGGAGGAGCAGCGGCTAGACTCTGAGCTCCTCCTGAGTGACCAGGCTCCTCACCCTATCTCTAAGGGAGCACCCAGCCACTCTACGGAGGAAACTCATCTCGGCCGCTTGTACTCGCGATCTCATTCTTTCGGTCATGAGCCAAATCTCATGACCATAGGTGAGGATCGGAACATAGATCGATCGGTAAATCGAGAGCTTTGCCCCCCTACTCAGCTCTCTCTTCACCACGATGGTCCGATACAGCGACCGCATCACTGCAGACGCTGCATCGATCCGTCTATCGATCTCACGCTCCATTTGTCCCTCACTCGTGAACAAGACCCCGAGATACTTAAACTCCTCCACTTGAGGCAAGGACACTCCACCGACCTGAAGAGGGCAAAGCACCTTTTTCCAGTCGAGAACCATGGCCTCGGATTTGGAGGTGCTGATTTTCATCCCGGACGCTTTACACTCGGCTGCAAACTGCCCCAGTGCACGCTGAAGATCCTGATTTGACGAAGCCAACAGAACCACATTGTCCGCAAACAGCAGAGATGAGATTCTGTGGTTCCCAAACCAGACCCCCTCTACACCCTGGCTGCGCCTAGAAATTCTGTCCATAAAAATAATGAACAGAACCGGTGACAAAGGGCAGCCCTGGCGGAGGCCAGCGTGCACTGGAAACAGTTTGACTTACTACCGGCAATGTGAACCAAGCTCCTGCTGTGGTCGTACAGGGACCGGATAGCCCTTAGCAAAGTACCCTGGACCCCGTACTCACGGAACACCCCCCACAGGGTGCTCCGAGGGACACGGTTGAACGCCTTCTCCAGATCCACAAAACACATGTGGACTGGTTGGGCGAACTCCCATGAACTCTCAAACACCCGATGGAGTGTGTAGAGCTGGTCCAATGTGCCGCGACCAGGATGAAAACCACACTGCTCCTCCTGAATCCAAGGTTTGACCATCAGTCGAATTCTCCTCTCCAGTACTCTGGAATAGACCTTACCGGGGAGGCTGAGGAGTGTGATCCCCCTATAGTTGGAACACTATAGGGGGCGTATGGTGTGGTGCGGCTCAAAAACAGAGTCATTTAACATTATTATTATTATTGTTATTATTTTTTATGCAGCGAGTGCGCGTTTATTTTAAAGATCCTCAGCTCTTTTGAGCTTTGATCATACTGACCGATCAGGGCGTTTGATGATCGCACAGACATGCAGTGAGTGCGCGTTTAAAGAGTCACAGCTCTGATTAGACACAGAGAGAGAGAGAGAGAGTGAGAGTGAGGGAGGGAGGGAGAGCGCACTTTTATTTTAAGGAGTCTCTCTCAGACTCCTTAAAATAAAAGTGCACTTTCTCGCTCTGTGTCACAGAGCGAGAGAGAGAGAGATTGAGAGAGCGCTTTTATGAAATGACAACACTGTGAACAGTCCTCATATAATGAGTACAGCATGATAAAGTGAAGCAACGATCTTGCAGTATTTATAGCTCCAGAAGAACAACAGGGAGATGTGAAATGGTGCACAGTATGTTATGTGTCGGACGCAGCTCGGAGAACCGACCAGCGTTTGAAAGACCCAGTATGAAATAAGCAGAGCACGGTACAAAGGCTAACTGAATTTAATACATAACAGTGATGTGATACAAAACAACAAAAGAGTGTGCGGTCTGGCGTGGTGGTGATACGGTGCGCTCCCAGCAGTGCTAACGGTCCGGAGCCAGAAGCCGTTCGGACCCAAGGACCCCGCCGACACCCCCCAGGTGGCCGCAACAAACCGAGTCTGTGAAAGAAGGAACCATTATGTGAGTCCACACTCTACACACAGAGAGACCACTCAAAGGTGTACATAAACAGCAAACACTTCCTGGCTTAATTACTAATCAGCTTCCCAACCTGCAGGCATGGAACATCCAGTTCACAAAACTCCACTGCAGTGGAAGCCGATACATGACTAACGTACAGCTCAATATAATAAGGTGTGAGGGACACCACATTTACTGACTGTATAAACGTTAGTCACAAAATCTAACATACCTCAGGAAGTGTGCTGACGAGCGTGAGACCTCACCCCCTCCTCTTTCACAGACCGTGCATCAAACCCTGGACGTTCTCTGCATCCACTGATGATGAGATGGCTCCCGAGACGACGATCTCACCCGTTTGGTCACAAGGTCGAGTCTCTGGCAAATACACACTGTATACTTCAGTCTTAAATGCCACCATGTTCCAATCCATATAGATGCACCACAGCTGTGAGTCCTGACGAGCCGCAGGTGATCAGGGTGAGGTCCTGATAACCTCAGCAACACAGCCACTCAGTCCCAAATGCAAGCCACCTGGAAGGAAAAACAAAAGAGAGAAACAAAAAGGCAGCCAGGCCCCCCAGCCATACAACACAGTACCGTGTTTCAGCGTGGGCGGGCTCACAATAGCGGACAGTAGCATGGCGCTGTGTGTACTCGAATGAAGACTGCATGCTGTGCTGTATGCTGAAGAAAATTAAACATATTTAATTTCTTCCGTCCTACACGCGTAGCCCTCAACATACTGCTACGTATTGAGAAAAAACTCCATGTGACGATATGCTGTAATGAGCAGCTCTACGAATACGCCACTGTGACAGGGGCTTTAGAAAGGCGCTTGACGCTATGACATATCTTGGCTCAATTGTCTGCATCATGAATCTGAAAAGCCTTTGTTTTCCATGACGCTGTAGGGGTGCAGGTTAAATGCTTGAGTGCTAGATGCGCTAGAGCATTTGTTGCGTTTCTGAAATGCTTGACCTTCATTTTGCACAGCTTGCATATAGAGTTAGTTGGTCATATCAAGCTCATTCTTATATGAGACATTGTAGAAGCCAAAGTGCGCCGAAACACTTTCTTTTAATGTTTGCCGAGTGGGTTGAACTTCTTGCATTTGCTGCTCCTCCATGCTAACGACGAGCCGAGCTAATTTGCTCATGTAGTGCAAACTTCTGTATGGAAGCTGAGAGGGATGCAGACAGCAACTCCTCCATGTTTACACCAGTGAGGAGACTCTGACTGAGAGGGAGGTTATTTTAAGAATCTATTTTTAGGTTTTGAATCGATAAGGATAACAGTTGCAGTTTTGATGTGAATCTTTTCTCTCTCTCTCTGTCTTTTTTTTTATATATATATCACTCTTAGTTAACACCGTAAACTATAGTATTTTTTTTCCTACATGTTGATGCTGTTAAACTCTCCAGCCTGTGTCGTCGTTTTTTTTTTGGGGGGGGGGGGGGGGGGTAATTCAGATTCTTGCAGAGTTGTGTGTGTGAGCTAAATAAAGATATAACGCCTTTGCCCTGTGACGTAGCTGCCAGTCGTGTTGGTAATAATGGGCTTAGTGAGGTGACCTCTTCGGTCATGTTTGGCCATGTGTTTGAGCAGCGTCGGTTATTTGAATTAGCTTATTGTGGACAGTGTAAATTCCTGGCAGTTACACTGACAATCAGGAAACAAGCAACAAAAGAAGCTGCATTTGGACTGTTGTGACAGACAGGATGGTGCTGCTGGAGGCTTTGGAGCTGACTAAAACTTGTGTTGTGTGTGTGTGTGTATTTAGTGTGCGTACAGTAGCTGAGGGTGTGTCTTCTTCTTGTTGGCTTTGAACACCCCGTCCATGCTCAGAGCTCCCAGACAAACCAGTTACGTTGTGTACTCAGTGACGCCAACAGATACTTGTTCACACAGGTACACTTGGAGATCCACACGCTTGCGGCGATGCAGTGTTGCTTTCACAGTTCAGTGTGTGTGTGTCATGGAAAGTTGGGCGAAGGCAGAGCTGGTTGCTAGGCGACATCTACGCCATATATGGTGCTTTTTTTGCCCCTTGTCTCTTTGACAGTATCTACTATGTCCTATATATAAATAATTAGATACAACTGAGTACAACAATGCTGACGTTTAGAAAAAAAAAGCACACTATTACGCCCACGTTTGACTTTGCATCACATCTCAATTTTTCCCCTTAAATACCACGAGACATAGATTAGCACTAAACAAGAGGAAAATGAGGGTAATCAGAGAAGAGTGAGAGCACAAGCAGAAAAAAACAAACTTGCATGGAATATGAACGCCTAACTGACATGTGATGACTGGTCACATGACTGTTCAGGCAACCCACAATTGCAGATTTGTTTTTGTGACGCTCATTATACAACGTCCCACACGTCACTCCCACGGCTCTCGTGCACATGCTGGTGCGTAAGCAGAGACTAAGAAATTGAAAACTATGTAATAACCTAAAGAAAAGGGAAGCACAGCCAACACTGCAAGTGTGTGTGTGTGTGTGTGTGTATGTTTGTTTGTGTGTGCATTTAGTGACCTGCCACAGCTGAGCTGTTGTGCTGTTGAAGAGTTGAGTAAAGGGAAAGGGATGTGGTTTTGTAAAAGCTAGTGTTGATTTCTGCAGCAGTACATGAAAGCAGCCTGGTATGCGCATGTGCAGTTGGCGGTGTGGCTGATGAGAGTTGCACGACAGGTTCGCCTCTCCGCCACATACAGTTGCACGCTCCCGCATACATGCGCACGCTCCCGTAGGTTACACAGCGCTGAGGAATGTGCCATGCAGACAAAAGGAAAGCGCTGGGAGTGTGTGGGAAGGTCTGTTGACCTGACCCCTGTGCTGGTAGTCAGCCATGAATCTGGAAAGAGACGGGCTCAGGATAGGCCCCACGGCAGCTGTCGGAAAAGAGAGAGGAGAACAACAAAGGTAAGAGAAGACGCTCAGCAGGCTTTAGAGCTTTTTCAGAGTGGACTTAGTGTTGTAGACAGTAGAAGAAGACGGGACTAGTTCAGGCAGGCTCACGGCCTGTGTGAATGTGAGGAAAGACCGGTGGATGTTCTCAATCTTAGATACGATTGAGAAAGCGATAAAGACGTACAAAGGAGTGGCAGAATGTTGAAACGGGAGGCATGGTGATTTGGGATGACACCATGGTGTGTGTGTGTGGGGGGGGGAGGGGGGGTCAGTATGCAAGAGGAGCCTGACATAAGAGTGGAATTATTCACCAGGTAACTTGGTTTAACCCTACTAGCAGGTTACCCACTTCATAAGGCTGTTGGTGTATTAGCTGGGAGGTGTTGCTGTAAGGGGGCTGAAGGCGGTAATAAGTGATTGTTGGGAATCCTGTGGGAATGAGGACAAACTCATCTGTGGTGAGGCTGACTTGTGGAGACCCAGTTCAGATGGTGCAGAGTGTTTTGTGCCGGCTGCGTTCTCGGTTTCTTTCCTGTGGCCGTGGTCAGGTAAGAAACAGGCACATGTTCAATGCACTTTGAGCTTATTCACTAAAACGATGAGCAGGGATCATATCGTTAAAATGGGACACTGCATCTTGGGCAAAATTTGGTCCACACTTCAAATAAATAAATAAATAAAATTTTAATTAAATAACAAAAAAAATCCATGGTGATGGATCTTGCGTTGTCCTGTTGTGTGATTGTGTTTGCTGCAAAGTTAGAGGTGAAGTGTTCTTAGTGTCATTTTAATTTGGGTTAGTATAACGTCCACTGTGTCGTGATGAGATAATTATAGTGGGCGATTTTAACATCCACACAGATGCTGAGAATGACAGCCTCAACACTGCATTTAATCTATTATTAGACTCTATCGGCTTTGCTCAAAAAGTAAATGAGTCCACCCACCACTTTAATCATATCTTAGATCTTGTTCTGACTTATGGTATGGAAATAGAAGACTTAACAGTATTCCCTGAAAACTCCCTTCTGTCTGATCATTTTTTAATAACATTTACATTTACCCTGATGGACTACCCTGCAGTGGGGAATAAGTTTCATTACACTAGAAGTCTTTCAGAAAGCGCTGTAACTAGGTTTAAGGATATGATTCCTTCTTTATGTTCTCTAATGTCATATACCAACACAGAGCAGAGTAGCTACCTAAACTCTGTAAGGGAGTTAGAGTATCTCGTCAATAGTTTTACATCCTCTTTGAAGATAACTTTGGATGCTGTAGCTCCTCTGAAAAAGAGAGCTTTAAATCAGAAGTGTCTGACTCCGTGGTATAACTCACAAACTCGTAGCTTAAAGCAGATAACCCGTAAGTTGGAGAGGAAATGGCGTCTCACTAATTTAGAAGATCTTCACTTAGCCTGGAAAAAGAGTTTGTTGCTCTATAAAAAAAAAGCCCTCCGTAAAGCTAGGACATCTTTCTACTCATCACTAATTGAAGAAAATAAGAATAACCTCAGGTTTCTTTTCAGCACTGTAGCCAGGCTGACAAAGAGTCTGAGCTCTATTGAGCTGAGTATTCCATTAACTTTAACTAGTAATGACTTCATGACTTTCTTTGCTAACAAAATTTTGACTATTAGAGAAAAAATTACTCATAACCATCCCAAAGATGTATCGTTATCTTTGGCTGCTTTCAGTGATGCCGGTATTTGGTTAGACTCTTTCTCTCCGATTGTTCTGTCTCAGTTATTTTCATTAGTTACTTCATCCAAACCAACATGTTTATTAGACCCCATTCCTGCCAGGCTGCTCAAGGAAGTCCTACCATTATTTAATGCTTCAATCTTAAATATGATCAATCTATCTTTGTTAGTTGGTTATGTACCACAGGCCTTTAAGGTGGCAGTAATTAAACCATTACTTAAAAAGCCATCACTTGACCCAGCTATCTTAGCTAATTATAGGCCAATCTCCAACCTTCCTTTTCTCTCAAAGATTCTTGAGAGGGTAGTTGTAAAACAGCTAACTGATCACCTGCAGAGGAATGGTCTATTTGAAGAGTTTCAGTCAGGTTTTAGAATTCATCATAGTACAGAAACAGCATTAGTGAAGGTTACAAATGATCTTCTTATGGCTTCGGACAGTGGACTTATCTCTGTGCTTGTTCTGTTGGACCTCAGTGCTGCTTTTGATACTGTTGACCATAAAATTTTATTACAGAGATTAGAGCATGTCATAGGTATTAAAGGCACTGCGCTGCGGTGGTTTGAATCATATTTGTCTAATAGATTACAGTTTGTTCATGTAAATGGGGAATCTTCTTCACAGACTAAAGTTAATTATGGAGTTCCACAAGGTTCTGTGCTAGGACCAATTTTATTCACTTTATACATGCTTCCCTTAGGCAGTATTATTAGACGGTATTGCTTAAATTTTCATTGTTACGCAGATGATACCCAGCTTTATCTATCCATGAAGCCAGAGGATACACACCAATTAGCTAAACTGCAGGATTGTCTTACAGACATAAAGACATGGATGACCTCTAATTTCCTGCTTTTAAACTCAGATCAAACTGAAGTTATTGTACTTGGCCCCACAAATCTTAGAAGCATGGTGTCTAACCAGATCGTTACTCTGGATGGCATTTCCCTGATCTCTAGTAATACTGTGAGAAATCTTGGAGTCATTTTTGATCAGGATATGTCATTCAAAGCGCATATTAAACAAATATGTAGGACTGCCTTTTTGCATTTACGCAATATCTCTAAAATCAGAAAGGTCTTTTCTCAGAATGATGCTGAAAAACTAATTAATGCATTTATTTCCTCTAGGCTGGACTATTGTAATTCATTATTATCAGGTTGTCCTAAAAGTTCCCTAAAAAGCCTTCAGTTGGTTCAGAATGCTGCAGCTAGAGTACTGACGGGGACTAGCAGGAGAGAGCATATCTCACCCGTGTTGGCCTCTCTTCATTGGCTTCCTGTTAATTCTAGAATAGAATTTAAAATTCTTCTTCTTACTTATAAGGTTTTGAATAATCAGGTCCCATCTTATCTTAGGGACCTCGTAGTACCATATTACCCCATTAGAGCGCTTCGCTCTCAGACTGCGGGCTTACTTGTAGTTCCTAGGGTTTGTAAGAGTAGAATGGGAGGCAGAGCCTTCAGCTTTCAGGCTCCTCTCCTGTGGAACCAGCTCCCAATTCAGATCAGGGAGACAGATACCCTCTCTACTTTTAAGATTAGGCTTAAAACTTTCCTTTTCGCTAAGGCTTATAGTTAGGGCTGGATCGGGTGACCCTGGACCATCCCTTGGTTATGCTCCTTTAGACGTAGATTGTGGGGGGGTTCCCATGATGCACTGTTTCTTTCTCTTTTTGCTCCGTATGCATCACTCTGCATTTAATCATTAGTGATCGATCTCTGCCCCCCTTCACAGCATGTCTTTTTCCTGGTTTTTTCACTCAGCCCCAACCAGTCTCAGCAGAAGACTGCCCCTCCCTGAGCCTGGTTCTGCTGGAGGTTTCTTCCTGTTAAAAGGGAGTTTTTCCTTCCCACTGTGGCCAAGTGCTTGCTCATAGGGGGTCGTTTTGACCGTTGGGGTTTTTCATAATTATTGTATGGCCTTGCCTTACAATATGGAGCGCCTTGGGGCAACTGTTTGTTGTGATTTGGCGCTATATAAGAAAAAAGTTGATTGAGTTGATTGATGTGCACGCTGAGCATCCCTCAGAGACAACTGCTCTGAAAAGCTGACAGAAAGCAGTAGAGATGAGAAGCAGCGGGACCTCAGTGATATTTTGTGTGGGTGTTTGTAAGATTTGGACAGGAAGGTACAAATTCAAAACATCCAGACAGCAGTTTTTGTCTAGAATATTGATAGTTTTATGTAACGTCTGTGTGGGCTGTTTATACTGTGCAGTACGCCGCTCGAGGAAATGCGGAAAACCAGCCATTTATTTTAACAGCTTCAAATAATGTGGCACTTTAATAACACAGTATGTGATCTTAACCAGTGTGAAACTGAATTCTGTGTGAATGTATACAAGCACCCAACAGAAGGCAGAATTGATCTTTAAATCCACAGATATGACAGCCGGTAATTTCAGGAACTAAATACAGCTGATTGATAAACTTTAATACACTTTGTAATGCAACCTGTATGTATGCAGGCAGGCCCATCGATGTGGTAGTTGGATTGTGTCACAATTTTTGTAATCTTGCTTCTGTGCACCACCAAACTGTAGTTACAATAAAAGATTAAAGATGTGCTTGTAGTGTAGACTTTCAGCTGTAATTCAAAAAGTCACATTAACTATTTAGGAATTACTGCCATTTTTATACACAGTCCCCCCCATTTTCAAAGGGTATAAATAATTGGGTAAACTAAATTGAAGTATTACCGTCTGTGCAAATCATTACTTTTACAGCCTTTTAGTTTGTTTGTTTGTTGGGTTACCGGCCGAAAGGCTGCTAACTCTGTCTTTGCGTGGCGTCCATCGTAGTCGTCGCCATCTTTGTCCATTTATTGCGATATCTCAAAAACTATCTTAACTTTTTTTCTAATTTGGCAAGGGCATAATATTGGTCATTGACATTGTTCCTGTCTAATAATCATATTCTTAGATTCATTCATTTGGAAATGGTAGCCATTTTTATGCTGATAAATTTTCTCAAAATTTGTTCTGATAACTTTTTTCTGATTTGTAATGGGCGTAATATGGGTTGTTGACATAATTCACATCAAAAAATTGTAGTCATAGATTTGTTCGCTTGGAAATGTCGGCCATCTTTATGCTGAAAACAGACGATTCGGGTATTTGGACCCGATTTTCTCAAAAATGATCAGATAACTTTTCTTTTAATTTAACAAGGACACAGTATTGGTCATTGACATTGTTCCCATCCCAAAATTTTTTGCTTAGATTCGTTTGTTTGGAAATGGCAGTCATTTTTATGCCAAAAATGGTAATTTTGCCTTGAGCTTTAATTGAGCCGATAACCCACAGGGCGCTTGGCACTCTAGTTTTGACAACTTATGCCATAACTTGTCTGGGGGAAAAAAAGCTTTCCATCCCTTAACTGTTATGGGATGGAAACATGAACATTTGAAACTCACTGAATATGTGTTTCTTCTTTTGCATCAACGGTTAATAAATATAAACAGTATGGTACTGTATGGCAAATCTGTCTGTAGTCAAGAGTTCTCAAAAACTGAGTGAACAGGCAAGAAGGAGACAAGTGAGGGAAGCCACCAAGACACCCATGATAATTTTGAATAAGTTATAGGCATCTGTGAATGTGATTGGAGAAACTGCAGAGGGCGACTATAAAACTAAAATGGTTGATGTGATATTTTTGAATTAAAGCTGAAATTCGACACTACAAAAGCATCTTGATTGTTTAATTTCCACTCCGCTATGGTGGAGTACAGAGGTCAAATTATTCAAAAACTGTGACGCTGTCTAAATACTTGTGGACCTGCCTGTAAGTGCATTAAACCTCTATTGAGAGCAACAGCTGAGTGTTCACATTATAATCCACTCTTACAAACCTTATGTAACAACTTCTTTATTACAACAGCACTTTGGAGGCCAACGGCTGGTGACAGTTTTACAGATTTTAGCAGATAGTGTGGTGCGATATGTAATTCCGTAGGATTTTTGTGCCAAAATTGATTTTTTTTGTTGATTTGACTTGGTTAGTGGTCCAGTTAACTGAAAATAATGGGGTACAATTTTTCTGACCCCTGTAACCCCCCCTCTATGGGGGTCATTCTGCCCGGGTGGCCCTCAAACAGTATAAAGCGTATCTTCCTCAATTCTAGACCAATTTTCACAATCTTACAGTCCTTTTTTTAATTTGTAAGGGTGCTAAATACATAAATAATACACCCTGCATGCAATAAATCAAGCTTTGTTGCTTTTCTGTATTTTGGGGGGCTGGGTCTCCTAAGGGCCCCAAAATTAATCTATGGGGTTATGAGGGTACTCAACATAATAATGATACACCCTGGATAACATGAAAAATATTGATTTCATTTTTGGTTATCTCCCTTCGCAAGATATCAGCTGTCACTCTCAGTTTTGCAACTGTGTCAAGTGAATCTAGGTGGACATCAATAGCTTTGCTAACACCCTTCAGGGTAACAAGTTTGTCAGGCTCATTCTTATGCAGTGATTTGACAAACTGGAAATTTGGCAGACGCTCAGTGATTAACCTTTTCAGGTGTTTTCTGTAGTTTTCATCACCCTTGACCTCTATCTGATATCTTTTCAAGAGCGAGATGTAGGCCTCATTCACCTCAGCCATATTTATTGTGTCACAATCATCCACAACTGTATTTTGAATGAACATGAGTAACTCTTCATCACAAAGAGATTGGATCAGAGGCACATTGCTGTGGCCCTCAGAAAGACAGGTTCTCTGTGCTGACCGTAAGCAGTTTCTGTGATAGAACTTTTCTTGAGCAGCTGCATCACCAGCATCAAACAGATCAGAAACACAAGTTCGGACATGATCATCACGTGTTCAACTTTATCTGAAGCAATGTTTCACCCATTCTATCAGTAAAAACCTGATGCAAAGACTCTTTGGCCTCAGATGCACAGAAAGAACATGAAGAGAACAGACACACCTCTGCTTTAGATAGACTTTTTGACCTTTTTGGACGGTTTGGAGCATTTGAACATGAGGGGCGACCTAGAGCAGGAAAGAAACCTATGGGGGAGTTAGATCTATCACGCTTTTTAGCACCCTCCCTGAGTCTTTTAATTACACATTTATTCACAAGGGGTTTACGGCATTCACTGTGATATAACAAGTCTTTTCTTTTGGACTGTTCCAAACTTGATAAGCTCTCTGTGAGGTTTTGAATGCTGGTATCCCCAAGGCTTAGTCTTTCTTTACAACAGTCCAGGAGTTCTTCAACCATCTGTGGATTACAAACAAGTCTTTTGGATGATGTTTCACCCTCATTGCAGATGCTACAAGCACTAATTTTGCAGACACAGCTTCAAGGATACTCACTTCACCGTTATGCATAATCTACAACACACAAATCTAAATGTATTTTAATACAGTTACCTATAGATGTTATTTTGATAATGTGTGGTGTCTTATTCTAACTTATTCTATCTTATTCTATGTTATCTTGTGTAAACTAATTGTTAATCAGGAAACATTTACCTTATTTACTTATATAACATGTGTTATTGTTACAGTATATAAAAATAACTATTACTTAACTGGTCATGAAACCAAATGTTAACACTGAAATTATTATTCCCTTAAAAACCACAGCATCTCCAAAGATTCCTGTCTGTCCAAAACTGACTGTGGTCACTGAAAAATGTACGAGTAACATGTAGTTGATAAAACTGGTAAATTGTAACAAATCCTTATTCCATTAATAATATAAAGACTTAAATATCAGTCTGTGCTGAGTCTGCAATTTATAAAAACAGTTTTATATGAAGTTAGCAACAATGAAAACCCATAAAAGACTCTAAAGTTTAATAGAAGTGACTAAGAACAGGGGAAGATAGTAATTTAGAGGGTTTTTTGCATCTTCGGCAAACAAGTCCCTCCAAAAGGGGGTTATGGGGGTCAGAAAAATTGTACCCCGCTATTTTCAGTCAACTGGACCCCTACCCAAGTCAAATCAGCAAAAAAATCAATTTTGGCACAAAAATCCTACGGGAGCCCTTTTTATGACATATCGCACCACACTAAGATGCGGCTTCTCAAACTGGATCGGTTGTTATTTTTTATACCGGTTAAGGGTCATGGTGGTAGTGGTTGTAAATCTGTCTGCTGTGTTTGAATGTTGCTGTTAGTGCAAGGATCAATACTGGGAATGTCTGGGCCTTTTGTTTCCCCCCCAAAATGTATCCTCTGCTTCTAAGGCCCTTGAGGGCGAGTTTGGATATTGAAGTGCTGAGAATCACGAACACAACAACAAAGCGAACCAAATCCAGGAAGTCAGCATAAACTAAGACACTCCTCATCAGTGTGAAGCGAGGACATGTAAGAGATCATTGTTACGGAACAGAGACAGAAACTCTGGTGTGTCCTCAGGGGTAATTGTCTGCTAGGGAGAAGCCAGTAGAAAACCCCCACTGGACAGTCTGCCTGAGGTGGAGGACCTACAGTGTTGGCTCTAAAAGAAGATATAGAAGCTGCTGTTTCCATATTGTTCACTGTGGGATTATAGTGTTTAAAACAAAACAAAACTAACTCCAGTTTTTCACTCCGCTGTGTTGTTTTGATTTGAAGTGGTGAATGTGTATAAAAGACAAATGTGGACGTCCATGTTCTGTGTCAACACCAAATCCGACCACATGGGTGCTGGAAGATTGGACGCTTCAAACTATGACAAACTCTGTGTCACGTTTGGAGATTTGGTTTTGGAACATTTGCAGTAGCCCTTCATCAGATTTATTTTGTGGACGTGACTGAAATTTCAGTCTTCACTCTACTTTGTTGTCTTTTTCTTTCCTGCTTTTGTAGCAAATCTTTATACAGTGCATCCAGAAAGTATTCGCAGCACTTCACTGTTTACACATTTTATGTTACAGCCTTATTCCAAAATGGATGAATACTCACAGAATCCCATAATAACAACATAAAAAGTGTTCTTTTATTTATTTATTAAAAATAACAAACTAAGAAATTATGTGCACATAAGTATTCACACCCTTTACTCAGTACTTTGTTGATGCACCTTTGCTAGCAATTACAGTCTCTTGAATATGATGCCACAAGCTTGGTGCACCTATCTTTGGCCAGTTTGGTCCATTCCTCTTTGCAACAGCTGTCAAGCTCCATCAGGTTGGATGTTGAGCATCGGTGCACAGCCATTTTCAGATCTCTCCAGAGTGTTCAATTGGATTCAGGTCTGGGCTCTGGCTGGGCCACTCAAGGACATTCACAGAGTTGTCCTGAAGCCACTCCTTTGATATCTTGGTTGTGTGCTTCGGGTCATTGTCCTGCTGAAAGATGAACTGTTGCCCAGTCTGAGGTCAAGAGCGCTCTGGAGCAGGTTTTCATCCAGGATGTCTCTGTACGTCGCTGTAATAATGGCATTCACACCAAAGAGTCCAATCTTTGTCTCTTCAGACTCGAGAATTTTGTTTCTCATGGTCTCAAACCTTTTAAATGTGTCTTTGGTACAATTTGTTGTTGTTTTTTTTTCTTCTTTTTCTTTTTCCCAGTCATAATTTCCAGTCCTGATAAATGAAGCCAACATAGAAGTGCCAGATCTTGCAGTTTCTAGAATGGCTGCTTGAGGCTAGCACCAAAAGCAAGTCATTCCCCATAGACTCTTGTGTTAAAATCCCCATATTTATAGAAGATATGAATGGGTTTTTTTGTGCTCATGACAACTGTATGGGTGGAGAACTTGTTACTTTAACATATTTTAACATACTAAGTTATGAATAATGTGGTTGCATCAAGTGAGACCTGTTCCAGCAAGATGAGACTTTTTACCTCCACCAAGGAGGTTATGTTTTTGGTCACGTTTGTTTGTTTGTCTGTCTGTTTGTCAGCAGGATAACTCAAAACGTTTTGAACGGATTTTGATGAAATTTTGTGGAGTGGTTGGAAATGACAAGAGGAACAAGTGATAAAATTTTAGTGGTGATCTGGATCATGATCCGGATCCAGGAATTTTTTAAAGGATTCTTCACCATTGCGGGATAGGGGGAATTTTGGCATTCTAATTTCTAACTCCACAAAAACAAGGCAGAAAGGCTTGAAAAAAATTAGGGTGTAACATAGTCAGAGGTTCTATCAAACAACAAAGTTTGGTGATGATCGGATCCGGATTCCGGATCTGGTGATCCAGAATATGCAAAAATATAGGGAAAATAGAAAATGTGTCAGTGTGAGGTGACAAATGAAGCTAGAGATGCACAACTAACACCAAATTGTAGCTGAATCTGTACTGATTCAGTAAGGTGTCATTAGATTTGATGTAGCTTCAAATGTTATGGAGCTAGATCCAGAAGAAAACCGCCATTACCGAAAAATCGTTTTTATACAATAACGTTTGAACTAATAAAGACATAAAAGTGATTCCAAGTTCTAGTGGTATGTTTTCATGGTCAAGGATGTCAAATACGAGGTCTGTGAGAAAAGTATCCGACCTTATTATTTTTTTAAAAAGCCATATGGATTTGAATCACTTGTGATTACATCAGCCAAGCTTGAACCCTCGTGGGCATGCGAGAGTTTTTTCACGCCTGTCGGTGACGTCATTTGTCTGTGAGCACGCCATGTGGAAGGAGTGGTCCAGCCCCCTCGTCGGAATTCCTTTGTCTGAGAAGTTGCTGAGAGACTGGCGCTGTGCTTGATCAAAATTTTTTCAAAAACTGTGAGGCACATCCGAGTGGACGCCATTCGAGAAATTCAGCTGGTTTTCGGTGAAAATTTTAACGGCTGATGAGAGATTTTGGATTGTTTCTATCACTGTAAGGACTTCCCACGGAGCGAGGAGGAAAAACACCTCCGTGTTGATAACCATTTGTAAAATCCAGGCGGCTTTTGGTGGCTTTCAGTTGAGTATCTGAGAAATTGTTTAACAGCAGGGCATGTTCCAACTTGTCCTTAAGGTGTTTTTCCTGTGGCGGGCAAGCCGACGCGCCAATCCGTCCACACGTCTTTCATTAAAAAAATCTCCTTTAACAGTGGAATGTCCGGATAAACTGCTGATTCCGACCTCTTCTGAAAGTTCTCTGTTCTCTCACAACGTCCTGGGTCAACAGAGGCTTAAATTTGGAGGTTTTCAGCTTGAAACAGGATGACAACGTCGCCTTGGAGCGCTGCGCGACGTCCCGCTCTGTGGGAAGTCCTTACAGCGATAGAAACAATCCAAAATCTCTCATCAGCCCTTAAAATTTACATCGAAAACCAGCTGAATTTCTTGAATGGTCTCCACTCGGATGTGCCTCACAGTTCTTGAAAAAATTTTGATCAAGCACAGCGCCAGTCTCTCAGCAACTTCTCAGACAATGAAAATCCGATGAGGGGGCTGGACCACTCCTTCCACAAGGCGTGCTCACAGGCAAATGACGTCACCGACAGGCGTGAAAAAACTCACGCATGCGCACGAGGGTTCAAGCTTGGCTGATGTAATCACACGTGATTCAAATCCATATAGTTTTTAAAAAAAATAAAACTGTCGGTTTCTTTTCTAATAGACCTCGTATAAAGGAAAGAAAAGTGTATGTATCCTAGTTTTGGTTGTAACACTGAATTGTTGAATAGATCACTGTGCCAAGGGGGAATCTCTTTAGGGTCAGTGACCCTGTGGCCTTGTTTAGAGAAGTGTTTCATAAATGTTAAAAAAAATTCATATATTTGCAGTTTAGTTGAATAATAAATTTAATTTTGTCTCTTATTTGTTTTTGTCTATAAGCACATGCAATATCAATATCAGTGCTCAGATGACAGTAGCTTCTGGGAAAGGTGCAAGTTGCAATAAACGGTGATGCCAAGCGCTAAGATTACATGCTATCCAGTCACAGCAGATGAAACTTTTTTTTTTTACTACTGAGCAAACATCATTGTTAGACTTTTTTAGGTTCAGTGATTCCACGGCGTGTAGATGTTATGGCGTCAGTGACCCCATGGCCTTGGCGGAGGTTTGCACTCGCTGAGTGCTTCTAGTCTGAGAATTTTATTAAAATTATGAGACATTATGGTTTGTTGCATAGTTAATTGTTCTAATGGACCATCTAAGAAGTCTGTGCTCCAGCACTTCCATTGAGTGAAATTTTAGTATTATTTAATTTGTATATTAACACCGTTAGCACTGTTACAGGTATTGGTAGCTTGGTGACATTTGGTCCTCTAATGGTGATACTGGGCAACCCTGTGGCCAGGACTTAGACAACGTAAGCGCTGCGAATATGATGACATCTAGAGTCGCCCATTTTGAGCTCCCTAACCTGTGGGTGATGTCATGGAGGGTTTGTCAAGAATATATATATTCTAAGTTTTATTCACACACACTTTCCACTCTATAATGTACTGACATCTATCCCAGAAGAGGCTGAAAGTTTTCAACAATCTTTGTCAATATTACAAGTGGTTATTTAGTTTTTGGTACACTTTGGCTACGGGAAATATTTGCAAATTCATTCAGCCTGTGGATGGTTCAAATTTGCTCTCCATAAAACAGTTAAACCTTTGCACGACACCACAGGACTATTAATCAACTGTTTAAGTTGTATAGAGATAGTCTGACATGTAAACAAGGCAGCGATAGCTGCACAGGGAGCAGCATGGTTATAAAAGGATTAATTTTATGATTATGGTCCTTCATCCCTGTACTTTATCACCTGTTCTAATTTTCTGCTTGTTGGCCATCGGCTTTCCTAAGCGTTGATTTACATATACACATAGAAAATTACCAGCTATACAGTGAAACAAAGGAACCAAGGAGCTGCTTCTCGCACACAGCGGTACTGTAGACGGGATTCCAGATCTTGTCATGTTATTTATCATTGATAAGGTGTGTGTGTGTGTGTGTGTGAGTGAGTGGTGCTTCATTCTGTCCTCACACTGGTCCACAATGATGTAACATCTGCGCCCTGAACAAACTTTGGAAACCCACCGTCTTGCTATATAAGTTCCCACATGTTCTAGTTGATGCCTTGTTCCAGTTACACTGTTTGCGTCAAAGGTCCCCGTTGCACAGTGTCCTTGGTCTGCTGTTTCCCAACACAGATTACACATTGTAGACCGTTTGGGACAGTGAGGTTCTGTTTTATGACACCACAGCAGTGCCTTTGGTAAATGTTTTATGAATGAGCTTTGTCACACATGTGCAGTTGTCCTTGGCTCAAGGGGGCAGGTCTGTCCAATGTCTATAGTCATTTGTGTGGGACAGGGTGTGTTTTCCATTAACTGACACCACTCACATATGTCTAAGACTTTGTTTGATGTGAAAACCTTTCCAGTGATCAGTCAGTGCAGCCGTTTGTGGGTTTTTTTTTTTATTGTTGTTTTTTCTCATTCTCAGAGGATGAAATTATTTTTTGTTTTTTTTGCGTCCCCTCAGAATAAGTCTTGGCAGAAGCTGAAGACCATGGTTCACTGGTCTCCCTTCGTTGTGTCCTTCAAGAAGTGTTACCCATGGGTGCAGCTCACTGGCCATGCAGGTAAACTTAAACATGCATGACGTGCATGTGCATTCATCCTCAAGTTGACTTTGTGCTTTTGTTTGACAAAAACAAGTAAGGATTAATGAGTTAGTTTGATTGGAATAGTAGAGGCATCATCAGCTATTTTGATAAGCAGGTAATTGTTTGTCAAGGGGAAGGTTGCACTGTTTTCTGTTTTGTGATAAACTCATTTTGACATATTTTAAGGTGTACTGGAGTAATACTGAGTATTTAAATTGATTTTCCACATATTATCTATTTTTTGCACTGGTCCGAAACTGCTCTAAACTAAAAGCAAATTGTGGTTTTATTCTGGTTACAGATACTCTGTTAGTAAACACTTTTACACCAAGGATCACCTCCCACTTTGAATAATATTGAAACCACATAAAAGCTGCTTTTGAAGTACTTTTAAACTGGCTAAATTAGGATGAAACTGATTTTGAAAGATCAAAAATCAACTGGATTACTCCAGATTTTACACTTGCTTGATGAAACGGTACATATGTAGTCTCCTTTATTTGGTAGGTATTTCCCGGTGACCCTTGATTGGAGTAAGCGGGTATAGGAAATGATTCAATGATAGGCATTTTTTCCTATTACTTTGACATGTTTTGAAATTGAAAATATAATGCAATGCTAAAATACCCTCCGCTATATGAGCATTGTGTTCTTTATAATTTGCAGTTGTTTAATAGGAGGGCGCAGACTTTACCCGAGCACCCTCTGGTGAATGTTTTTGCTGCTGAAAATATTACCGAACTCAATAAAAACACATGTAATATGGTCACTTTTCAAAGGGGTCAGACTCATCAGTAAAGTCAATTTAATTTACAGTGGTTCATTTCAGGTCAAAGTGGTGTATAAATCTCATCGTTCAACGCAATGAGAATTGCTGGCTGTTAGAAGAAAGTTAGAGACAATTCCAAATCAGCTGAATCAATGGACTATCAATACAGCCCAAGCGTGTTTTCAGTGGGCGGCCATTCACGGAAGTATGAATTTTTGACTTTGGATTCGCCATTTCACTGGAAGTGACGTGTATCTGCACCCTTCTATTAATTATTAAGAGCGTATTGTCTTACATACAATTTGTACATTTTCAGTAAAGCCCCTCTGTCAGTCAGTCAAAAACAATATTTACATTTTAAGAACAGAAGTTGTGCAAATCAAAAAATATTTGTAGATCACCCTCTGTGCATTTGCAGGCATTAATGAGACAAATTTAACTTCATAAGAAGTTAGCTTTGAGTTAGCAGACGTTAGCATGCATGCTGACATCTGTAAAATGACTGCAGAGGTGTTATCAGGTCACCAAAGCTGTGTTTTCAGTATTACAAGTGTTTATTTCTCGCTAGCTTTTACATAACATATGACAAAGATGATATATTTACACACAAACGAAACAGTTTTGCAGCTAGCTACTAGTCTGTGATGTTATCATGCTAACGTCCACGAAATGTCTTGTAAATAAGCTCAGAGGTGTTATTAGTTTCCAAAAACAGTGTTTTCACTTTTAGAAGTGTTTATTTCTCACTAGCTTTTACATAATTTATGAGAAACATGTATATAAACACAAAATCTAAGCAATTTTGAAGAGACCAGCCACCGTCGTGACGCAGCTCTACTCTGATTGACTGTCTCGCCCGCCACTCAAAAACAAAACTGAACAGATTGAAACAGAATGTGAATTTTTAACCTCTTAAAATGAACAAGGTTAGCCAGCTTTGAACCTGTCCAAGGTCTGTGTCCCAGGAATGTTACTTGTAAATTTGAAGACTCTGACAGTAATAGGACAGGACTTAAGATGAGCACAGACTGGTGGACGGACGGATGGACAAACAGCCTTCGCAATACCTGATGGCCATATTTAATGGCCTCGGGGAAAAAAATCAGCATACTCAGTAGTGGAAATACCAGTCTGTTTTTGAGTGATGATCCATCAGCTACCACTTTTTTTGTTGTAACATTGACTTATTTTTGAAAATGTCTGTAATTGCAAATCCCGGGGTACAACTTGAGTAAAAATCGAGGATGTGCCACACAAAGTGCTCCATGTATCTGGGCTGTTCTTTGTCTTTGGTATATGCTCTGTGTGCCGCTGTAGTTCATGTGCCATTCTGTCTTTTCTCTTCACCAAGGTAACTTCCAGGCTGGGGAGTTTGGGCGCTTGTTGAAGCGCTACTGTGAGTGTGAGCACCAGTGCCTGCAGAAGCTGATGACAGATACTCTCCGCCCCTTTGTGCCTGGTTACTACGGAGTAGTTCAGCGGGATGACCAGGACTATAACCTGATGGATGACTTGCTGGCTGAATTTGACTCACCCTCAATCATGGATTGTAAGATGGGCAGCAGGTAAACCTCGATGATGGAGAAACACCTCTTTACCTTGTCAGAAGTCAGAAGTGTCAAAAGAAACTGCTTTAGCAAACTTCTCTTGGGCTTTTGAAATCTAGAAAATGCACACACACTGAACTTCATTTAAAACTTTCCCCTCTACATCAGGACATACTTGGAGGAGGAGCTCATAAAAGCCAGAGAACAGCCACGTTTGCGGAAGGACATGTATGAGAAGATGGTTGCAGTGGATCCAGAGGCCCCTACAGAGCAGGAGAAGGCCCAGCAGGGGGTCCTCAAACCCAGATACATGCAGTGGAGAGAGACGCTCAGCTCCACATCCACCTTGGGCTTCCGCATCGAAGGCATGAAGGTCAGAGGACATCCTAGGTTTATCAAACACCATGAGCATGTTTGATTGTCATACTTACTGAGAAGAACAAACAGTGCAGTTTAGTCAGACTGTGGAATAAATATTGACAGATGTTCCACAGGCCAGACCACACAATGCAGCACGAAACCCATTTCTAAGCCGTCAGAAAGGGACTGCTTACAAAAGTTACACATTGGCTGCTTTCGGATTATAAGTTTAACTGTAGAGTTTCATGTTACTTCTGCAGGAATGGAAATGTCTGATACACTTTGAGTACTTAATCAATTGTACTGAGTTTATAGGTTTGAAGGAGGTGTTGATGAGGAAGATGTTGAAAAAAACTGTTCACCATCCGTGACAACACCTCCCACCTCCTGCGTGCCACACTGATGTCCTGTCAGAGCACCTTCAGCCAAAGACTGAGACCACTGAGGTGCACCACAGAACGCCACAGGAGGTCCTTCCTACCTGTCGCAATCAGACTGTATAACTCCTCCCCCTTCTGCAGGATGAATGACGATCAGAGTTTATCAGTTACTCACAGCTATGTGCAATACTGTCAGCATATTGTGCAAGTGCCTTCAGTCATTTTGCATAAACATGTTGTACTCATTCTTCTCACTGTAATTTCCTTCGGGATTAATAAAGTTCTTATTCTTATGTTCAGGGCCCCAGACTGCCCCCAAAACAGCATGTTTTGTGACCATTTTTTGAGACAGTCCGAGTATTATTTTTATTTTATTTTTTTAAATAATCAGTCACGCATGTGCAACCTGCAGATTTGCACAGTGAAACTATGCAGGTAACATCATCTACATGGTCACAACCATTTCAGCAAGAGTGACCTGCAAATTTGACAATGGGGTCCCCAACCATATTGAAAACAAGGAGTGAGACAGGGAGGCAGGGAGCATGCCGGTTACAATTTCACCTGGTTGCATTTGTGTTGTCATTTGTGAACGGTCTTATCAGTATGCCAAAATTTTAGTGAGTAGCCGCTGTGTAAGAGAAGGAGAGACAGAGAGAGAGTGTAGCAGGAAGAGGGAGAGAATTAAAAAAAAAAAGATCTGAAAGTTCAATTCAAGTTCAAGTTCCAATTTGCCAAAAGGTACATCTGAGATGCAAGCCTAGATTTGATGTTTTGGTGAAAGAAAATTCTCTATACCACTTCATCACGAAGCTGTATAACCGGGGATACAAAATACAAAACATGCACTGTGCACAGTTTCTCCAGTCACAGCCACAGAAGTCTATAACTTCTTCTGGGTTGTCTGGGTGTCTTGGTGGCTTTCCTCACTCTTCTCCTTCTTGCACAGTCACTCAGTTTTTGAGAACTGTCTACTCCACACAGATTTACCATAGAGTACCATACTGTTTGTATTTGTTCATAACTGATGCAAATAAAGTTCAAGACATATTCAGTAACTTGGAAATGTTCATGTATCCATCCCCTGACAAAACTGGCAAATAAACTGATTATTTACAGGTATTATACCAAAGCGTTCCTTTACATATGCAACACATCATCTTGGCTTTTATATTTTAATTTAATTTAAATCAAGTTGTACAGATTTGCTTTCAGTTTGAGTTTAAGGAAGAAAATTTTAGAATGATTATTATTATTATTATTATTTTGTATTTCTTGTA
The DNA here is from genome assembly GCF_902500255.1 of Thalassophryne amazonica. Taxonomy (NCBI): domain Eukaryota; kingdom Metazoa; phylum Chordata; class Actinopteri; order Batrachoidiformes; family Batrachoididae; genus Thalassophryne; species Thalassophryne amazonica. The sequence continues at coordinate 99,036,806 of NC_047106.1, forward strand.
TTTGAAATGCATAAACAAATTAAAATATGTGAAATACCAAGTGTTCCTATATTTTTGGGGGTAACTATTTTTCCCCCAAATACAGTTCCTCCTGTACTACAGCCAGCAGATGCACCATTTCAATTAAATGCAACATTGTGGACTTAAAATAAAACAGCATGTTGAAATTTTTGTATTTAATGCAAAGCATTTATCAGCAAAACAGTTAAAATGGGGGAAATATGAACAAAATTTAAAGAGTGCACCCCTAAAATTCCTGCTTGTGCTCCTCAAATTTTGCAGTAAGGTGCTACAGTGCTCAGAGCAAAAAAGTTAGTCTGATGTTGAAACAGAACCAGCAGCTGGACTCAGGAAGCTGTATGTCTTTTATGATTGAGATTTCTTGGCATACTGGTCAAAGAATGATGTGTTGCAGTAGAAAAAAAAATGCATTTGTGTATTTGTTTTTCCACACAGAAAGGTGATGGGACTTGCAGTACCAACTTTAAGAAGACAAAGCATAGAGAGCAGGTGACGCAGGTGCTGGAGGACTTTGCAGATGGAAACGCTCAGACATTGGTAAGAGTTGCCACATCACCGTTTCATTTGCTGTAATCGCTTGGTTGAGCTTGGCACAGATTTTCGAGTAGGGTCTCTGTATATGTCCTGTGGGGACGTCGGCGTGCTGCTTGGCATCCAGCAGCACAAGTCAGACAAGATCTGTTAAACTTGTGCTGGCGGTGAACAGGTTCAACATATCCAGCATCTAGGCTGCGTCAGGCAACTCATGCTGGGGTCCGACTGGTCTTGACGCAGGGTGGCATCCAGTTTTTACCCCAAGCATAGAATTATCTCGCCGTTGCATTAAGTTGCACAGGGCACACCTGGCGAAACAGCTGGAAGTCCACTGAGCTCTGAGAAGGGGGGCTTTTATCAACTTTTGCTAAATGATGTGCCCACTTGGGGAGCACTGGTTGGGGCATCATCACCTGTGATAACCAGGTGTGAGAGCTGCTTAAAAAAAATAGTATATTTTTTTTCTTTTTAAACCCAGGAGGGACCTTATTTTCTATGTGTCACATTCTGCCGTTTTCCAGATGTTTCTTCTTATGTCTGTCTGTACCTCTAGAAACTCTACGTGCAGAGGCTGGAGGAACTGCGCTCGGTTCTGGAGCAGTCCTACTTCTTCAGGACACACGAGGTAAAACAAGTTTTCATGGCTTCTGAACAAACCTGTTGTTTGAGTTGATCTGTGATCTTATCCAGCTGTTCAGTTCAGCACTCACACGTCTGAACCCGTCTCACCGGTTCTTATCACAGGTGGTGGGCAGCTCCCTGCTGTTTGTGCACGATGCCTCAGGCAAAGCCAAAGTTTGGATGATCGACTTTGGCAAGACCGTTCCCCTGCCGGCTCCTCAGACGCTGGATCACAGGACTCCGTGGGTAGAGGGCAACCGGGAGGACGGATATCTCTGGGGACTCGACAACCTCATAGACATCTTTAGCAGTATGCTGCTCCCACAGTCAATTTGAGAGGGAGCCCGACAGCGAAAAACAAGATGTTGAAGACATGAACTGACAGGCGGAGGAATGTCAAGATGATAGTTTTCTGATCTGCGTCACGCTGCAACACGTGTGTGTGTTGGAGGAGCAACAGAGGATTTTGCCATGCCAAACGCCACCATCCTGCCTTTGTGGAATTGGAGATAAAGGTGAGAGTGGAGAAACTGATACGGTTGCAGTTTATTTCCTGAAACTGTGGGATGTTGATCGAACACTGTCAGAAGAGGAGGCTGTGCAATTGCAAATGTTGCCTCAGGCTCTGTATTAGGTTACGGACATCTGAACTCCTGCCCCCAGATAGACACATGCAGTGATTCCTCTCTATCGCCCTCTGCTGGTTAGAGATGCACATACCTCTGTAGCAGCCATGAAATTGTGTTATTGAACTTTTTTTTAAAACAGCTTTTGAGGAACTTTGAGGAACAGCAGTTTTAATTTTTTTGTTCGTCATGGACCACTTGAGCTTTTAGTACAAGTACATAGCAACACTAAAACACTGAGCGGACTTTTAGTTAACTAACCCTGCAAATACAATTTTATTTAACTTTTTTCAGCCTTGTTCATGGAATTTCTGTGCCTCACATTTGTGGAGGAACTGACAATGGTCTTCCAAAGAGTTCACCCAAGTATGTGACAGCTTGCATTGTGCCAGACCTTCATAGACACTGGTGTTTTCTAAACTGGATTATTGTACGAGAATATTGTGAATATCTGTTGCTTGACAGATGCTTTAAATGCCATTGAACAAAACAAGCTGTGCCTCTTAGCACCTTAAGACGGGAAGCAGCACCCAGATCCTGCAACTGACTCTGATGTCATTACGCTTCATTCAACACCACAAACCTGTTTGTGTAAAATTAAGAGCGCCCTGATTAAACAAGTTAGTCTGTTCAGACTGTTGAAAGAGTGTAAACCTGCAGTCTGTAAACATCTTCCATAATGCACAATCAGAGCCAGAACTCTGCTTTTACATGACTGTGTTGCATCTCTCATCCACTTACATTTGATGAGTTTTGTCAGTTTGAATTATTGTGTTTGAAATCGAGTTTACAAAGGAAATGGTAGCATTACTCTTCTACGGAGTTGGTAATGCTGAACATGTTGTTCTTTGGTTGGAGTGAGACAGATCACTAAACTAAAGTCTTCCTGAGAGATTTAAAGAGGTACACTCAAGACGTTTCAACACAAGTGCCGCAAATATGTGACTTCACACAACTGGAATTCTAATTCAGGAATTGTTTTTATAGCTTTGAAAAGCAAATGCTGGGAAAAAGAGCTGGTTTAGGGTTTAAAAGTATTACATTTCTTCGCCCAGTGATCTTTTATTTTTGTAATATGACGAACAGGTTTTCAAACTGGGTGATTTACATGTAACAAAACTGGATTCAGAACCATATTTTGCATGTTGAAAGTGCAAAACAAACAGGTATAAATTTATATTAAGTCCTTCCTTTGTACACAAGGTCATGGATCATAATAAATTGGAAATACCAGATTTCGCCAGAGTTTGAACTTTTGTACTGAGACTGTCTTGAAAAGCCAACAAAAGCCATCCACTATTTTCATAATTTGTCATTTTTTTTAAAGATGAATTTGTATGTTCCAGCCTCCTAAAAGTGACAACTTGCTTGTTTTCTGCTGTACTATACAGTGTAAATGAATGACTTTAAAGCATTGTACAAGTATAGCATGCAAATCATGAATGTTAGAGTGTAATAAGAGCATTTGAAAAATATTCTTACCATTGCATGAAAGGACAATATTCATTATTTGTTTTATGTGACACCTAAATATATGTTTGTCATTCGATATTTAAAGTTAGACAAATATTTCTTCTCAGAGCACATAGTCGAAAGCAGCAGGGCAGCGATGGCTCTGCGTGTACAGCAGTAGACACTGCCTGGCAGGCGCGCCGCCTCCACCACACTGCTGATGAACACAACAACCGCTGAGGATCGAAGCAGTGTGTGTAGTAGCACATCTGCTTTCCTCAATCTTGTGACGTTCCCAATAGGAATATGTCCCAATTGTTCACCTGACAGCGCTTTTTTGGTCATGCAAGCTTCTAATTGGCTTATGGTGTACTGAATTTAGCTTTGTCTCATCAAAGGTGCATTTTTATGAAAAGATAGTGGAGTATGCATGGGACAAAAATGCATGGTAAACTACATCATATAGTGGATTGTTTCTCTGTACAATTTGACATATAATGTCATGTGACATACAATCAAATGACAAGCATCTATTTAAGTGTCATATAAACTGATTTATTTACCTGCTTTTTAAACTTTCAACATGTTTTAAGCTGTTTTAAACCAGATGTCTTACTTGTAGCTAATTGCAAAAGCTCTGTACTATAAGTCAATGGTGGGCACAGCTAACTGAAATGTTAGCTTTGATGACTGCTAATCTGATAATTGAATGTTTACCTGTGGTAATGCTAAACTAATAAGTAGCTATTGATCTTCTAATGGCTATCAATTGGTTAAATAGCTAATCTGCTAACGAAAATGGTAATTTAGCTAATTAGCAGATTATCATAACTGTGCCCACCAGTGCAGAAAGTAAAATGGTTTAAAGGTGATTCCATCCATTTTGCTAATCAGAAATAAAATTTTCTTGGATTATCTGGTTTAAAAACCTTTCAAGTCAGTTTAAATAGGTTCCAAGCAGCTGTTTGTTCTGTATGGATTGCAAATGGTACTAAAATGGGAAACTGGTTTACATTGGACTTAAATTTGCTTAACTTTTTAACGGTTCTGTATTTTTGGATTTTGTCTAAAAAAAAATATCTGGGCTCTGGAATACTGATGGAAATTTGGTTTTTAAAATTTTCTGATGTTTCATAAATAAAAGAATCGATGAGAAAAAAAACTGCTCAATAACTGCTTGGCGGTACAGTCGTTGCAAAAGACCCCTTTATTAGGGTGTACATTTCAAATTCAGTTTACAATTTTGGGGGGGAGACATACAGTGAAGCACAAATCTAAAACACATTTATTATACTACATTCATTTAACTGTTGAGGCACCATTGTCCAAGCTGTACTTAAAAATAAAATTGTCACATAATTTACTTGTGTACACAGCCACATCAAGACACAAAAGAACCTGCAAAATGTCTGTTTAAAAGTGATGATCCACATTCATACAGCTGGGGCACAGAATCCCAGTGTTCTGAACATTCTTCGACTTCTGAATCCCCTTTGGATTAACTCAAATGTACAGTGATCATGACAATGAGAATCAATTCCTTCAACTGCATCAACATTTTCCTCTACTTGCTTTGCAGAAAGGAATAATAACACATCATTCCTCCTGGTCATCTTCCGATGGAAACAGCACCATGGGATCAGCTGTGTGTCCCTGAAGTTCATATTTGTTCAAACACTGATGTACAAATCATAAGTGACAAGTTATTACTGCTGGCACCGAGTCTGAGTTTTAACATGAGTTAATCCATGCATCACGCCTACTTGCAGCAGTGTTAGTTGTGTAATGATTTGCATCGGGAACATTGATTTTGCATGCTTCAGCTGTGTGACTCAACAGGATAGAAGACACAGACGAGCAGATTTGTTGACAGAATAACAAGTGAGATCTTTCACAGGAGTTTCAGCAGTTTTAAGGGACTTGTCCTTGTATGGGCAGCCTGACGGGTCAGTGATTAGCACTCTTTCCTCACAGCAAAGTCTGGGGTTTGATTCTACCCATGCCCACTTCCTTTTATGTGGAGTTTGCATGTTCTCCCAATGCATGTGTTGGTTGGGTTTCCTTCTACTATTAAAAACATGCTCATTTGGGTCTGCTGCTGAGCAAGGCTGCGTCTGAACATCTAGAGTTCTTCCTTGGGTGCTGGACTGTGGCTGCCCACTGCTCCTAGTGGTTGGATTGTGTCTAACTGTAATTAAAATGGGCTAGATGTAGGAAAATTTTGTTGTACTATATATACATTCAGTGACAATATAAAGGCCCTATCACCTTGAGGTTGGCTGTGGGGGCTTCATGGTATAAGGGCAGAGAAGATGGTAAATCATAACTGCTAATGTGGCAGGAAGAGCATCCAGTGAGGCAAATAAGCATTTGATCCACCTACAAAGAATGGAGAGGTCTGTAATTTTTATCGTAGGTACACTTCAACTGAGAGACACAGAATTAAAAAAAAAAACAACAAAAATCACATTGTATGATTCTTAAATATTTAATTAGCATTTTATTGCATGAAATAAGTACAGTTGTATGCAAAGGTTAGTGCACCCCAGATAATTTTCATGATTTTCCTTTATAAATCATTGGTTGTTTGGATTAGCAATTTCAGTTAAATATATCATATAGCACACAAACAGTGATATTTGAGAAGTGAAATGAAGTTTATAAGATTTACAGAAAGTGTGCAATAATTCTTAGTTATTAATAATTCTTAGTATTTAGTAGATCCTCCTTTTGCAGAATTAACAGCCTCTAAACGCTTCCTGTAGCTTCAAATGAGAGTCTGGATTCTGACTGAAGGTATTTTGGACCATTCTTTTTTACAAAACATCTCAGGTTTGTTGGTTTCCGAGCATGGACAGCCCGCTTAAAATCACACCACAGATTTTCAATAATATTCAGGTCTGGGAACTGAGATGGCCATTCCAGAACATTGTACTTCTTCCTCTGCATGAATGCCTTAGTAGATTTTGAGCAGTATTTAGGGTCATTGTTGAAAGATCCAGCCCCGGTGCAACTTCAACTTTGTCACTGATTCACGAACATTGTTCTCAAGAATCTGCTGATATTGACTGGGAATCTATGTGACCCTCAACTTTAACAAGATTCCCAGTACCTGCACTGGCCCCACAATCCACACAGCATGATGACAGCTGAAATCTCTGAGATAGCTTTTTGTAGCCTTCCCTTAAACCATGATGTTGAACAATCTTTGTCTTCGTCATTTGAGAGTTGTTTAGAGGCTCCCATGTTGCCACTCATTAGAAGAAATGCAAATGGCCACTTTAAACACCCTTTCTTATGATTGGATTCACCTGTGTAAGGAGGTCAAGAGTCAGTGAGCTTACCAAACCAATTTTGTGTTCCAGTAATTAGTGCTACATGTATTCAAATCAATAAAATGACAAGGGTGCCCAAATTTATGCACCCGCCCAATTTTGTTTAAATAATTATTGCACACTTTCTGTAAACACTAGAAACTTCATTTCACTTCTCAAATATCAGTGTGTTCGTCTACTATATGAAATATTTAACTGAAATTTCTGAACCAGACAACCAAAGATTTATAAAGGAAATCATGAAAATTATCAGGGGTGCCCAAACTTTTGCATACAACTGTATTTGATAAAGGCTTAGTTCAAAAATAATGAAGCCTAACTGCTGATTTGTCATGAACAAGCCATTATTTTATTTAGCACCATCCAGATTTATCTGTGAGTTGCATATAGTCTTTGACAGGTACTGAAAATTTCATGGATAAATTCCGCATGGTTCCAGAGATGCACGAAATTTATCCCAAAAATAGCACTTTTTCTCATCAATTTCGTGTGACTTTGATATTTAGCATTATCATTTAAAGCATAGGCGTAGGAGGGGGGGGGGGGGCAACCGCCCCCACCCCTGGGCTCTGCAAAATGCTCAAATTCAGACCAAAGGCCATGAAAAAAAAAAATTTATGATGAAATTTTACTCGAAGGTGTGATGACCATCATCAGTGTAGAACTAGAACAGATGTCTTCAACTCTATAGAATTGAAGACAATAATTCACCCTACTATAATAATACTATATAATACAACCCTACTATAGAGTAGGGTTGTAAATGCCAGCACGAAGCCCACTCCATCCAGTCCAAAGCCCAAGCAGTGCTGCCTCCTGGTGTAGAGTAAGAGAACTAAAGGCCACCTGTGGACCAACCAAAGAGGTTATATAGTAAAGTAAGTCCCTTCGGCTGCTCCCTTGTTTGCACTCGGGGTCGCCACAGCAAATCCAAGGTGGATCTGCATGTTGAATTGGCATAGGTTTTACGCCGGATGCCCTTCCTGACGCAACTCCACATTACATGGATAAATGTGGCAGGGGTGGGATTTGAACCCGGAACCTTCTGCACTGAAACCAAGCACTTTAACCACGAGGTTATATACAGTGGGGAAAATAAGTATTTGACCCCCTGTCAGTTTTGCAGGTTTTCCCACCTACAAAGAATAGAGAGGTCTGTAATTTTTATCGTAGGTACACCTCAACTGTGAGAGACAACCTAAAAAAAATCCAGAAAATCACATTGTATGATTTTTAAATAATTACTTTGCATTTTATTGCATAAAATAAGTATTTGAACACCTACCAACCAGCAAGAATTCTGGCTCACACAGACCTGTTAATTTTTCTTTAAGAAGCCATCTTATTCTGCACTCTTTACCTGTATTAATTCCACCTGTTTGAACTTGTTACCTGCACAAAAGACACCTGTTCACACAATCAATTACACTCCAACCTGTCCACCATAGCCAAGACCAAAGAACTGTGTAAGGACACCAGGGACAAAACTGTAGACCTGCACAAGGATGGGATGGACTACAGTACAACAGGCAAGCAGCTTGGTAGAAGACAACAACTGTTATGATTATTTATTAGAAAGTGGAAGAAACACAAGATGCCTGTCAATCTCCCTCGGTCTGGGATTCCATGCAAGATCTCACTTTGTGAGGTAAGGATGATTCTGAGAAAGCTCAGAACTACACAGGAGGACCTGGTCAATGACCTGAAGAGAGCTGGGACCACAGTCACAAAGATTACATTAGTAACACATGATGCTATCATGGTTTAAAATCCTGCAGGGCAGCAAGGCCCCCCTGCTCAAGCCAGCACATGTCCAGGCCCATTTGAAGTTCACCAGTGACCATCTGGATGATCCAGAGGAGGCATGGGAGGTCATGTGGTCAGATGAGACCAAAATAGAGCTTTTTGGAATCAACTCAACTCACCATGTTTAGCGGATGAGAACAACCCCAAGAAAACCATCCCAACCGTGAAGCATGGGGGGTGTAAACATCATTGCAGTGTGTGAAAACTTGGTCAAGAACTACAGGAAACATCTGACCTCTGTAATGGCAGACAAATGTTTCTGTACCAATTGTTAAGCTCTGTTTTTCTAGGGGGTCAAATACTTATTTTATGCAATAAAATGCAAATTAATTATTTAAAAATCATACAATGTGATTTTCTGGATTTTTTTTTTTTTTTTAGATTCTGTCTCTCAGTCAGAATCAGTCAGTTGAAGTGTACCTATGATAAAAATTACAGACCTCTCCATTCTTTGTCGGTGGGAAAACCTGCAAAACTGACAGGGGGTCAAGGAGGGGTGGTTGCCATTTTAATTCCGGGCAAGTCAGGAGGCAGCAGGCATAGAAGTTCAATTCAGTCTCGTCAAGAAACAGGTGGAATGTGCCGGAAAGCTGCACATGTTGGCAATCCCACAAACGGAGGAACAAGGGAGACAATATTTCCTTCCATAAGTAAGTGGTTTTGGTTATTCCTGTCACTTTGTCCGTGACATTTGTTTGATAAACAGGTGTATGTTTCCTGCCCGTGCCTGTGTCGTCCAAGGACATGGACCATTAACTCTTCACTTACACACACCACTGACTTCATGAATGAAACTCAGTCAATAAAGGATTTGTAATGGTTTTAGGAGCGGCGAATTTCAGAAACGTGCTGGGGGTTTCTGAAATTCGGGCAAATTTGGTGTCGCCCCCCCCCAAATAGACCCCACCTCCTACGCCTATGATTTAAAGTTGAATGTTAAAGAAATAACCTTGTATTTTGTCAGTTTGTGCTTCATATTAACACACAGTAATACATTTTTGTAAAGGTAGAAATGTCATTTCCCAGAAAAAACATGTTTCTAAAGCAAGGTAAAACTGTCGCAAGCGTAACGCTGAGAATAAGTCCTTGATTTATTTGTGTCAAAACCTATATCTCCTGCTTCAATAGAATAATTATATTACTTGTTCAATAATACCAGGAACTAATGGACAGAATTTCTTTGTTTCAGGCTTCTGCAGACTAAAGAAGATACCTCCAACTTCTGTCGCAAGCGTTACGCTCAGGCACATTATAGTGTATATGCACTGATAATTTCTAGCAATGACTGAACCGAGACCAATAGAAATATTGAAACTCTGATATATAACCATACCTAAAATAACATTTCACAAAAAAAGGCCATTTTTAAATTTTGACTTTGGCTTCTTTATTTATGAACTAGACCTAAAGTAGAAAAACAGACCTTAATATTTGGTTCAGAAACCTTTGTTTGCAATTACAGAGGTCAGATGTTTCCTGTAGTTCTTGACCAAGTTTGCAAATACTGCAGCAGGGATTTTGGTCCACTCCTCCATACAGATCTTTTAGGTTACCAGTTCAGCTCTCTCCAAAGATTTTCTATCGAGTCTGGTGGAGACTGGCTAGGCCACTCCAGGACCCTGAAATGCTTCTTATGGAACTCCACCTTAGTTGCCCTGGCTGTGTGTTTTGGGTCATTGTCATGCTGGAAGACCCAGCTACGACCCATCTTCAATGCTCTTACAGAGGGAAGGAGGTTGTTTGCCAAAATTCCGTAATACATGACCCCATCCATCCGCCCTTCAATATGGTGCAGTTGCCCTGTCCCCTTTGCAGAAAAGCACCCCAAAGTATGACGTTTCCAGCCCCATGCTTTACAATTGGGATGGTTTTCTTGGGGTTGTTCTCATCCTCCAAACATGGCCAGTAGAGTTGATACCAAAAAGCTCTATTTTGGTCTCATTTGACCACATGACCTTCTCCCATGCCTCCTCTGGATCATCCAGATGGTCACTGGTGGACTTCAAACGGGCCTTGACATGTGCTGGCTTGAGCAGGTGGAACTTGTGTGCCCTGCAGGATTTTAAACCACGACGGGGTAGTGTGTTACTAATTTAATCTTTGCGTCTGTGGTCCCAGCTCTCTGCAGGACATTGAACAGGTCCTTCCATGTAGTTCTGGGCTTTCTCAGAATCATCCTTACCCCACGAAGTGAGATCCTGCATGGAGCCCCAGACGGAGGAAGACTGACAGCCATCTTGTGTTTCTTCCATTTTCTAATAATTATGCCAACAGTTGTCGCCTTCTCACCAAGCTGCTTGCCTGTTGTCCTGTAGCCCATCCCAGCCTTGTGCAGGTCTACAGTGTGTGGACAGGTGCCATTCATACAGGTAAAGAGTGCAGAATAGGATGGCTTCTTAAAGAAAAACTAACAGGTTTGTGAGAGCCAGAAGTCTTGCTGCTTGGTAGGTGATCAAATACTTATGTAATAAAGCGCAAATTAATTATTTAAAAATCATGCAATGTGGCTTTCTGAGGTTTTTTGTTAGATTCTGTCTCTCATAGTTGAAGTGTACCTATGATAAAAATTTCAGACCTCTACATTCTTTGTAGGTGGGAAAACTTGCAAAATCGACAATGGATCAAATACTTACTTGCCTCACTGTCGCTTGCTTTGGCTCAAAAGAGGCGCTGTGGGCTCACAGGGGAGGGTGTACAGTGTGCTGGACACCCTCCCCTGTGTGCCCACAGCTTGCATCATTTCTACCCAAATTAATATACTGCCAGGAACAACAATGATGACCAAAATGTTGTCAAAGTCTAAAGTGTCCTACGGTAGAGCAGCTGGACTACCAATATCTCAACACGGGTTGAATCACGCTAACTGTCTTTGGACAAGACACTTCATCTGCATTGTTCCAGTTCACCCAACTAATTTACAGCATCGGACTGGTGTCCAGTCCAGGGAGAATAGTACACTCTCATCTACTTCACGCTAAGGAATCTGGGGATGAACACTGACTGCAATGATCTTCGGGACCTCTAGAGGACTTAGTTTTTCTTCTATTATTCTGACCAAAAAAAAAAAGAAAAAGCAACATGCAGGTAAAATGAGAGATTAAAATAAAAAGAAATATGAACAAATAAACACATTTATTATATGAGGCCTATAAAACACGTACGCAGTGCAAATCAATTTGGCACGTCTGAATTATCTGTTCTGTTTAGAAGGCATGAAATCCAAGTGTAAAGATTGGTTCTGGGTGGAAAGGGTTTGGAGCTATCCTCTTCTTTAGTCATGGGTGTGCTTTTGAAATAACCAGAAATAAAAGTGTCCTCTGTCACTTTGAAATAACCAGAAATAAAAGTGTCCTCTGTCACTCTCTTTAAGACAGAGTGCGTCAGGTGCACAGTACTCTGGTTTTGAAAAAGCGGACCAAAATAAGAGGCTTTCTGGAGAGTTAATGGATCAGCGCCATCCTGTCAGAATGCAGGAGTGGACAGCGTCCACCAAAGCTCCCTGAGGTTATGTAGTAAGACAAAAAAAATGTTTTTTCTCATGAGTGTTTACTAATATGTTGTAGTCCCTTTAGATTATTTTTTTTTACCATTCAGGTCATAAAAATTATTTTATTCTCTGACTGCAATTTTGTCAGATAAAGGATTATCAATCAATCAATTGGCCTTGACTGAAAATAATTAAGGATTATCGAGATGATGGTTAAAATACAGTGACAATACACCATGACACTTTCTATAGTGATGTCATAAATGACGTGGGGCCTTTTAGTATTAGCCTTTTAGTATTTTTTTTAAAGTTGCTTGAGGAAAAAAATTACGGTTTGAGGGGTTTTGGGGAGTTGTTTTGAAAAATACATTTGCTTGATGGAAAAATCTGACAAGCAGCCCTTTTTTGAAACATACTGAAATTATTAATGCATAATATCATACGATATAGGCATTGGATGTGAAAACCACAACAGTGTTGGGTGTTAAAGTACCATTAATGCTTGCACTGAGCGTTCTTTTGCACTGGGTGGAAGATAGGACCAAAGAGGATGCAGTTGTACACCCGGCACCTTTAACTGGTGAAAAACTGGAAAACAGATCTATAAACTGTGAGTAATGACACCTGAGTTGGTTGTGATATTTAAAAAGACTCCTGATAGTTTGACAAACTGCAGTGCGATGACACTGGTGTAATTTCAATCCCATCAGCTGCAGCATTTTGTCACATGCTTTGGGTGTTTAAATTAGGCAAGTAGGACAAACTTCATTGATTTTCAGTAGGTAGAAACAACAAAAAAAGGCGTATGATTAATCTTTAGAACTCATTTGCATTCTGAGTCTATTTTAGCCCTCAGCAGACCAGAATTTTCACCCAGTTTACAGCTTGTGTTTTCCCGTGTGGATCAGTACTGCCTGGCCTGCCAGCCCAGCTTCCACCCCTCCTTCAGGAACCACGTACTGGGTTCCATCATTAACTCTGTGAGGATCCATGGTTCTGAGCTGCACGTTGCTTTGAGCTATGCTCTCTAAACTCCATAGCTGGTAGCGAAGACTTTTGCCCTGCTTGGTGAGGATGTATGCCTCTCTGATCCTTTTTATGCCTACAGGACAAGGACAGGTGGTGTCGATGGGCAGGCAAAGCCACGGCAAAGTGGAATCAGGCCGAGTCTGTTCTCTGCTCAGGCTCCCTTCTTCCAAACCGAGGAGAAGACCTGGGACAGATGGGTGCGGTAAATGTGGCACAGTGATTAGTTGAGTGAATGGGTGAGTGAGCTACTGAGTGTTTTTACCTGAAGCTACAGCCCAATGCGCCCGGTGCCCGCTGCGCTGGCATGGCTCATGGTTGAAGTCCTCATCATATCTGTAGACACTGTCAAAGAATCACGTGCTGCAACAACAAGTTAACGGCATGTGTGTAGCGTATCAGTGTTGTGTGAGTTCCAGGATACGGGATGAGAACAGGCTGTCTGTTCCACAGGTGTGTCATGATGGCGGCTGCATTGTGATCATTTAAACCTCCTGACAGCACTTCTGCCCTGCAGCCACAAACCTCCTCTGCAAGCAGAGCCATATTCTTAGCTGGGGGGGGGGGAACATAATAATGCTAATTAGGATACATGTAAACGACACCAGAAATTCAATATGATGTGGAATTAAACGTAGTAGTCAGTTACAGTATGAAGCCACATGTTGATTTGACAAAGTATGCATCTCCTGAAGCAATTCCTGATACATTGCATGGGTGTATCTGCCCCAGTTTGTTTATATCCAGGTGTTGGGAGGAGAGAGAGCGACTAATTAGCTGAGTGGAGGCACCAGGGCCCATGACTTCTGCTTCAGCCCTAAGATGATCGACTGCTGCCTGATTCAAGCCAGGACTCTCCATTGCCCATGTTCTGTTTTTATCCTTCAGATTAAAAAAAAAAAAAAAAAAAAAAAAAAAAAAGTGGTAAACGCTCTATCTTGCGTTTATAAAATTATTTATTATGTCTTCAAGACAGATGTAACAATGGGGCACAGATGGCCTCAAACAGTTTGGCGGCAGATGTGCTAATCAAGCTTGTGTAGTTTTCTCTGGGCCCCTCCCCAATCGGACCGGGAGTGACATGTTTAGCCGCATGTTCTCCTTGAATTGCTGGCTGTCTGAGTGGTGTCCAAAAAATGAGGTGGGCTTCATAGATAATTGGCAAAGCTTCTGGGGAAAACCTGGTCTTGTTAGGAGAGACGGCATCCATCCCACTTTGGATGGAGCAGCTCTCATTTCTAGAAATCTGGCCAATTTTCTTAAATCCTCCAAACCGTGACTATCCAGGGTTGGGACCAGGAAGCAGAGTTGTAGTCTTACACACCTCTCTGCAGCTTCTCTCCCCCTGCCATCCCCTCATTACCCCATCCCCGTAGAGACGGTGCCTGCTCCCAGACTACCAATAACCAGCAAAAATCTATTTAAGCATAAAAATTCAAAAAGAAAAAATAATATAGCACCTTCAACTGCACCACAGACTAAAACAGTTAAATGTGGTCTATTAAACATTAGGTCTCTCTCTTCTAAGTCCCTGTTGGTAAATGATATAATAATTGATCAGCATATTTTTTTATTCTGCCTAACAGAAACCTGGTTACAGCAGGATGAATATGTTAGTTTAAATGAGTCAACACCCCCGAGTCACACTAACTGTCAGAATGCTCGTAGTACGGGCCGGGGCGGAGGATTAGCAGCAATCTTCCATTCCAGCTTATTAATTAATCCAAAACCCAGACAGAGCTTTAATTCATTTGAAAGCTTGTCTCTTAGTCTTGTCCATCCAAATTGGAAGTCCCAAAAACCAGTTTTATTTGTTATTATCTATCGTCCACCTGGTCGTTACTGTGAGTTTCTCTGTGAATTTTCAGACCTTTTGTCTGACTTAGTGCTTAGCTCAGATAAGATAATTATAGTGGGCGATTTTAACATCCACACAGATGCTGAGAATGACAGCCTCAACACTGCATTTAATCTATTATTAGACTCTATTGGCTTTGCTCAAAAAGTAAATGAGTCCACCCACCACTTTAATCATATCTTAGATCTTGTTCTGACTTATGGTATGGAAATAGAAGACTTAACAGTATTCCCTGAAAACTCCCTTCTGTCTGATCATTTCTTAATAACATTTACATTTACTCTGATGGACTACCCAGCAGTGGGGAATAAGTTTCATTACACTAGAAGTCTTTCAGAAAGCGCTGTAACTAGGTTTAAGGATATGATTCCTTCTTTATGTTCTCTAATGCCATATAACAACACAGTGCAGAGTAGCTACCTAAACTCTGTAAGGGAGATAGAGTATCTCGTCAATAGTTTTACATCCTCATTGAAGACAACTTTGGATGCTGTAGCTCCTCTGAAAAAGAGAGCTTTAAATCAGAAGTGTCTGACTCCGTGGTATAACTCACAAACTCGTAGCTTAAAGCAGATAACCCGTAAATTGGAGAGGAAATGGCGTCTCACTAATTTAGAAGATCTTCACTTAGCCTGGAAACAGAGTCTGTTGCTCTATAAAAAAGCCCTCCGTAAAGCTAGGACATCTTTCTACTCATCACTAATTGAAGAAAATAAGAACAACCCCAGGTTTCTTTTCAGCACTGTAGCCAGGCTGACAAAGAGTCAGAGCTCTATTGAGCTGAGTATTCCATTAACTTTAACTAGTAATGACTTCATGACTTTCTTTGCTAACAAAATTTTAACTATTAGAGAAAAAATTACTCATAACCATCCCAAAGACGTATCGTTATCTTTGGCTGCTTTCAGTGATGCCGGTATTTGGTTAGACTCTTTCTCTCCGATTGTTCTGTCAGTTATTTTCATTAGTTACTTCATCCAAACCATCAACATGTTTATCAGACCCCATTCCTACCAGGCTGCTCAAGGAAGCCCTACCATTATTTAATGCTTCGATCTTAAATATGATCAATCTATCTTTGTTAGTTGGCTATGTACCACAGGCTTTTAAGGTGGCAGTAATTAAACCATTACTTAAAAAGCCATCACTTGACCCAGCTATCTTAGCTAATTATAGGCCAATCTCCAACCTTCCTTTTCTCTCAAAAATTCTTGAAAGGGTAGTTGTAAAACAGCTAACTGATCATCTGCAGAGGAATGGTCTATTTGAAGAGTTTCAGTCAGGTTTTAGAATTCATCATAGTACAGAAACAGCATTAGTGAAGGTTACAAATGATCTTCTTATGGCCTCGGACAGTGGACTCATCTCTGTGCTTGTTCTGTTAGACCTCAGTGCTGCTTTTGATACTGTTGACCATAAAATTTTATTACAGAGATTAGAGCATGCCATAGGTATTAAAGGCACTGCGCTGCAGTGGTCTGAATCATATTTGTCTAATAGATTACAATTTGTTCATGTAAATGGGGAATCTTCTTCACAGACTAAAGTTAATTATGGAGTTCCACAAGGTTCTGTGCTAGGACCAATTTTATTCACTTTAAACATGCTTCCCTTAGGCAGTATTATTAGACGGTATTGCTTAAATTTTCATTGTTACGCAGATGATACCCAGCTTTATCTATCCATGAAGCCAGAGGACACACACCAATTAGCTAAACTGCAGGATTGTCTTACAGACATAAAGACATGGATGACCTCTAATTTCCTGCTTTTATACTCAGATAAAACTGAAGTTATTGTACTTGGCCCCACAAATCTTAGAAACATGGTGTCTAACCAGATCCTTACTCTGGATGGCATTACCCTGACCTCTAGTAATACTGTGAGAAATCTTGGAGTCATTTTTGATCAGGATATGTCATTCAAAGCGCATATTAAACAAATATGTAGGACTGCTTTTTTGCATTTACGCAATATCTCTAAAATCAGAAAGGTCTTGTCTCAGAGTGATGCTGAAAAACTAATTCATGCATTTATTTCCTCTAGGCTGGACTATTGTAATTCATTATTATCAGGTTGTCCTAAAAGTTCCCTAAAAAGCCTTCAGTTAATTCAAAATGCTGCAGCTAGAGTACTGACGGGGACTAGAAGGAGAGAGCATATCTCACCCATATTGGCCTCTCTTCATTGGCTTCCTGTTAATTCTAGAATAGAATTTAAAATTCTTCTTCTTACTTATAAGGTTTTGAATAATCAGGTCCCATCTTATCTTAGGGACCTCGTAGTACCATATCACCCCAATAGAGCGCTTCGCTCTCAGACTGCAGGCTTACTTGTAGTTCCTAGGGTTTGTAAGAGTAGAATGGGAGGCAGAGCCTTCAGCTTTCAGGCTCCTCTCCTGTGGAACCAGCTCCCAATTCAGATCAGGGAGACAGACACCCTCTCTACTTTTAAGATTAGGCTTAAAACTTTCCTTTTTGCTAAAGCTTATAGTTAGGGCTGGATCAGGTGACCCTGAACCATCCCTTAGTTATGCTGCTATAGACGTAGACTGCTGGGGGGTTCCCATGATGCACTGTTTCTTTCTCTTTTTACTCTGTATGCACCACTCTGCATTTAATCATTAGTGATCGATCTCTGCTCCCCTCCACAGCATGTCTTTTTCCTGGTTCTCTCCCTCAGCCCCAACCAGTCCCAGCAGAAGACTGCCCCTCCCTGAGCCTGGTTCTGCTGGAGGTTTCTTCCTGTTAAAAGGGAGTTTTTCCTTCCCACTGTAGCCAAGTGCTTGCTCACAGGGGGTCGTTTTGACCGTTGGGGTTTTACATAATTATTGTATGGCCTTGCCTTACAATATAAAGCGCCTTGGGGCAACTGTTTGTTGTGATTTGGCGCTATATAAAAAAATTGATTGAATTGATTGAATTGTGCCATCATGCTGCCTCAATTGTTCTTAATTTAAAACCAAGGAGCAAAATAAACAAGTAACATAATGACTACACCTTATATTTGCCAGTTACTATAAATGCCAATAAGATGACTTTTCCTTAAAGGCACTTTGTAACATAGCAGAATAAGATAACTTTCGGAAAGTACAATAAAAAGCAAACTCCACTCATGCTGTTCCCCTTGTTTTTTTTTGGTTTTTTTGTGTGTGTGGTTTTTTTGTTGTTGTTGTTGTTGTTGTTTTGCCTAAAAGACAAAATATGTAAAAATTCCATACAGTGAAAATACTTAAAAAAAAAAAAAAAAAAATCTTATGTCTATATGTGCACTCCAAATTCTAGGGCCATTAACTCTCTAGTTCAGTGTAACTCAAAGTGTGGGCTGCAGGTGGGTCACTTAAAAAAAAAAAGTCTTTGATTTTCAATTTTGTGACCAAATTTAAAATTACCTAAGTATTTGATTATTTTGTATAATGTAATCAGAAGCAAAAAGAAAGAGCCACAGGATTAAATTATGTGTTATTCGTCATTTATCTTGATTGTGATTCCTCACTTGAAAGTCAGTTTGGATAAAAGTATCAGTTAAATGTGACTTATCTGACCTACTTCAACATACATATATATATATATATATATATATATATATATATATATATATATATATATATAGCTGCAGCTATAGAATATTTTTGAAATCGTGTATTCTAGTCATTTTTTTTTAATCGATTAATCAGATAAGAAGTAGTTTTGTGTTTTTAAACAACATCAACAGCCCAGGGTTCTCCCTAAGCAATGGCACTGTCACGCAGATTGTCAAATTTTGTTTTCCTGGGTAATTATTTACTTTTTCACATCTTTACAAGTTTTGGATCTTTCCCGGTGTCAGCTCAGCTGACACCAGACTGTAAGTGCAGGTGGTCGGTGTAATCCAGTCAGTCAGTCAGGCTGCACGTGAACGTAAGCATAGCCTGTGAAAAACTGGTCTCTGGAGTGCAGCTTTTCCACAAAAGCCACACTGATAAATCCACTGCACCCTGTTGAAAACTTTGATCAAATCCGAATAAAGGCGGTTTTTGAATAAACTTGACTGACTTAAAGTGCACGTAGAGCGGAGAGCAGCCAGCGGACCAAACTGTTTTTTTTTTTAAATATACAAACACACTGCTTCGCTTTAAATACGCAGTAAATCTGTTTCAGATGAACAGCGTGGACCCTCTTGCCCTTAATGGAGTGGCTATACGTCCACCCGTTGGGTCAATAAAGTAAATCTGCGAACATATACGCCCAACCACAACCGACCAATGAGCGCGCTTGTAAGCTCACTTCCGGTTTCAACGCGGGAGGGAAAAAAGGCGGATATTTTCTCGCTGGCTGCGGGAGGGTTCACAGCCCATGGAGGAACTGTGATCTAAAGTTGTTCTGTGCTCATCTCACCCAGGGAACAGTGTCAAACTAACACCATCTTACAGCCAACAAGCAGCTTTTTGTTCAAAAATTGTTTCGTTGTTGTTAATGCCTAGTCTACACTGGCAAACTTGACCAAACTTTTGTTTGCAAACATTACCAAACACCACGTTTGCCTATGTTTGGCTTGGGCGTCCATACTATGAAACAATACCAAACATTACCAAACAAATGTTTGGTAATGTATTCCAATGTTTTGTACTTTCCCTCTAAAAATTATCAGAAACAATGGCAAAATTCAAGAGAGAAGTCATCAGGGCATCTGCAGCAGTAATATGTGTAATTGCTGTGGAACGTCGTCGCCGCCGCCACCAAAAACAACACAAGCCTCGCTTGTGGTGCACATCCTGGATTAAGAAAAGACACAAGTATGGGGCCTACAATTGCCTTCTTAAAGAAATACAGTCCTCAGACAAACCAAGTTATAAGAACTTTCTGAGGATGGATGAGGCAGCTTTTGAGGAACTCCTTCAGAAGGTGGAGCCACTGATACAAAAGCAAGACACACACTTGATTATGGTGTTGTATAGGCATGGATGTTTCTCATATTCCTCAATTAAATTTTGTATCTCTTCAAATCCCCACACTCTTTCCTTCTTGGAGGCTGCCATTTTGTCCAACTAGTAATTCACATGATCACCAGCTCTTCTCTGATTGGCTATTTGTTGGCAAACTTCACCAAACATGTTTTCAAGAATGAACATGTCCAAAGCTTTGCAAACTAGTTTGGTGGTGTTTGGCAATACGTTCACACTACCAAACTCTGGCAAACTTTTCATGGCAAACACCACCAAACATGAAGTTTGGTGGTGTTTGCAAACAAATGTTTGCTGGTGTAGACTAGGCTTAACAGGCTTCCATTCAAAATGCTTATGAAGTTTGTCTGTTCTCATCCATTGCGGTGTTTTTGCAGTAATAAAAGACAGCGCCATTAAATGTGTCAATCATACGCCACAACAGAGCCTTAAAAAGTGGTGTAAAAAACGTAGTTTAGATGCACAAAACGCGTCAAATACACAATCACGGTTTGGCGACTAAGGTAAGACATATTTATCTGCCCAACAGCTGGGCGTGTAGCCTTTGCCTTCTCTTAAAAGGCTTTATTTTACTCTGTCTGTTGCATTGGAAAGCTGCTCTATTCTTCTTTTGTTTTTTTTTGGAGACGTTACAGTGCCACACACAGGCCTGGCATATATACTACAACTTTAGACAGATCTTTGAGGCACAGAATTTGCCTCAAACATTTTTTGTAATTGAATTATTCGAGTTACTTGACTAATCGTTTCAGCCCTAAATCTGATTACTCGTTTTCATCATCGTGATTGTAATGCAACCGATAGCCAATAGCTGCAGCGCTAATCTGATTCAAAAGACGTAGGCTAACTGTTGAGGTACATCGAGAAATACTAAGATTTTTTTCTGTTATCTTGTGAAGCCTTACGTGCATTCTGGTGCTTTATATACAGTCTGCAGTCTTACTCTGCATCCTAAATTGAAGAAGGACCTCAGAAAACTACAGGGTTTTCTCATAGTATGATCCTGTTCTCTGGAAATAAACTACCTGCTGACATTAGACACTCAGCTCCAGCTGAGTCCTTTAAATCAAGACTCAAAACGCACTTTTTACTCTGCTTTCTATAATGACTAACCTATGGCCTTATTTAAAAATTTTGGTTTCATTATGTCCTTGCACTATGTACTTGGAGTCCATTTTTTAACATTCATTTTATTTACCCTGATTTCTTATTAAATTTTTTTTTTTAGAATAACAACAAAAAGACATTCCTTGGCAATTAGAAGTATAAAGAATAAGGGTTTATATATGGAATACAGAAACCAAGTCTCAGACCAGACATCTCACAATACATCTCATTCTGTATTATAATAGCCAAGTGGCCTGTGTGTGTGTGTGTGTGTGTGTGTGTGTGTGTGTGTGTGTGTGTGTGTGTGTGTGTGTGTGTGTGTGTGTGTGTGTGTGTAGTGAGTGTGAGTGAGTGAGTGAGTGAGTGAGTGAGTGAGAGAGAGAGAGAGACAGTGAGAGAGAGAGAGAGATGGCGAGATGGCTCTGATCACGCAATGCTGACAGGACTAATAGTTTTGGAGAAGCTACAAACATTAGGTAACATTGCTAATTACATTTTGGACTCACATGCCTTTCCAGCAGGGGGCAGTAAATCATCTTTATATTATATATTAAGTGCATACTCGTATAATTATAAATGTTAAAAATACATGGAAAACACAAGAAACTGAAAACAATAATAAAAAGTTAAAATGTCAACTACTTATTTTATAAACACTCCCCAATCAAGAGTCCATGGATCCCCACGGGCAACAGGCTAGTAAACTGTTTAATTAACTCATTTAGTCTAAGTATCCAACAATACAAGTCAATCTTTGAATGAAAGAGTCAATTCTCAGCTGCAGGCTTGCAGTCATTTGTTCCATTGTGTAGACCTGTTTTTGTTTATGCGTCTTGGTTGGTGCCTCCTCCTTTTTCCAATTTATGGTATTTTTTTTAGCTGTCAAAATTATCTTTGAAATGTATATATGTCTTGAAGTTAATTTCTTTTTAGGAATGGCTCCCTACAAAAACGTCAGTGGGTCTAAGGGAATCTCTAAATGTAAAATCTTTTCTATTTCTGCTTTTATGTTTTTCCAGTATTCCTGAATTAAGGAGCAGTCCCTAAAACATCCATCAGATCTCCAAACTTCCCACACTTTCTCCAGCAAAATTGTTGTGATGGTGTTTTCAGTTATGTAGAGGTGACAAGAGGAGTACTGAAGTATCTTATTAATTTCCAGTTCAATTCTTTCCACATTTTACTATTAATTCCCTTGTGACAGTTTACACAGAGATCTTCCCATACCTCATCTTCTATAATGGTATTTAGTTATAATTCCCATTTTTCCTTGATGCACAATGTGTTCAGTGAGATGTCTGTCACAAGTCTTTTGTAGATGTTTGAAACATGTTTGTTTAGTTAGAATACCCTCTTCTAAAACACTAAAGAATTCATCGATTGCACTGAGCATTTTACTGATCATCTCTTTCTTTATGGGTCATGATATAGTGTCTTATTTGGAAGTACTTAATGAGGTCCCTAGATGGGAGAGAAAACTTGTTTTTGTAGCTGAGAAAAAGATCAAAAGTCAGACAAAGACCTTTGTACACTGGACCAGTTATTCCAGTGGTGTCCAGAGTATTCCAGAAAGGGCCAAGAGGGTGCAGGTTTTCGTTGCAGCCAGTGACTCCAGCAGGTGATTTCACTGATTAACATCACTTTGAGTAGATGGGATGAGTTCATCAGTGAAATCACCTGCTGGAGTCACTGGCTGCAACGAAAACCTGCACCCTCTTGGCTCTTTCTGGAATACTCTGGACACCACTGGAATAACTTGTCCAGTGTACAAAGGTCTTTGTCACTCTAACGTCTAAAACCACTGTCCCATATGGAAGGAAGGAATTCTATATTACACACAATTGGCATCGCTCTTGAAATTGATTCTGGACCACCGAGTTCTGAACTGTTGTCCACATGCTCAGTGTATGGTGAATCCACTAATTTTCGATATTAATTTTGTTACGCGTTTCTTGTTGAAAAAAGGTAGTATTATTAATGACACTTCCTTGAGTGCTTTCTGTTCCATCTGTTCCTGTCTAGTTTCCTCATCCTGTCTGATCCAAGTCACAACAGCAGTCAACTGTGCAGCCCAATAGTAGTTTTTGAATGTGGGCATGCCCAGATGGCCCTTGTCTTTTGGCAGGAGACAAGTTTTAAGTCTTACCATGGGCCTTTTGTTTTTACATATGAATTTAGAGATTAGTTTATCAAGTAGACTAAAAGTGTGGAGGGCCTAGAACAGAAATAAATGTCTAGGTAGCAAATTCATTTTCGCTGTCTCGATTCTTCCCAATAGGAAGCGTGGGAGGACCTCCCATATTTTCACATCATTCATTATTTAATTCATTAATTAAGTGTAATTAGTGTCAAATACTTGTGTGGGTCTGGGTGAAATAATTAACCCCAGGTACCTAAATCCTTGTTTGGACCAGTGAAAAGACACATTACCATTTAGTCCTGATGGCCAAGTGCCTGAAATCATTATTGCCTCAAACTTATTTTCATTAATTTTATATCCTAATATTGAACTATATTTATACAGACAGTGTATAAGTGCAGAGATCGAAAGGAGAGGGTTCAATATAAAGAGCAGAATGTCATCTGCAAATAGTGCCACCTTAGGGACTGATCCATTTTGTATCTTTTATTTCTTGAATTTGTGCATTTTGATGGATAGCCTTATCCAAACTTTCAATACTAATAGCAAAAAAATAGGAGACACAGAATCCCCCTGCTTTATCCCCTTTCTATCTTAAAAAATGCAGCACAATAACCATTAACTCTGACTTTGGATTTGAAACCAACATTATACAAATAATGGATGGTAAGGAGTCCAACATAGAGAAATATTGGATGAAGTAAAGTTATATTGGACAAGGCATGGCCGAGACCAATATAACTTTTCTGAATCCAATATTTCTCTATGTTGGACGACTTGCCATCCATCGTTATGTTCTCCACCCCCCTCCCAAATTAAGCAAACAACAAAGAGTCAAGTAAATTAGATCAATTTATTTTGTTGTGAACAGCATATGAATGCTTCTAAAATGTCAGTAGCATGCTTGTCTACCTTCTTAGTGTTTTTGGCATCCTTGGAGTTCAATATTTCCACCAGTTCCTCCTCTGTGAACTCAGCAAACCTCCCTGACAGATGATTTTCTGCTGTTGTTGACATGTTTGTTGCCTTTTTTTCAACCAGCGTCTGTCAGCAAGTTCCTGACCTCCGCTACGTCATTAGTGATGTCATCTCATGAATAATTGTATGCCGTGCTCTGACTGGCTAGCTGTTGGCAGTTAGCTCTAACGCTATTGGTCAGTGGGAACCGATCCAATATAACTTTTGGTCCTAGCCTTTTTGGATCCCTTTGGATCCAACATAACTTTCTGGCGCCAAGCATGCCAAAATACAGGTAAATGATGGACAGAAAGGGTAATCTGTCATTGGCTATTGCAATCTGAGTGGACAACATATATATATATACATATATACACATATATATATATATAAAAAAATCCCATGAACAAATTCTACTCTGAACCCCATATCTAATAATGTTTGCACTAGAAATATCCAATCGACTATCAAATGTTTTTGCGGCTTCTAGGCTGAGAAACATTGCTGGATGTAGCTGTTGATTGATAGGTTTAAGGCTGTCCCTATATTGTTTGAGTCTAAATTGTTGTAGTTCATAGTGATTATTTTATTCTGTTTGCATATGGTTTGTAGTCATATTTCATTATTGTGGTTTCATAACTTTGTGTCTTAATTTTTACTGTATTTTAAATGTTTTTATTGTAACTATCACACAGCAGTGTGTAAGCAAGTAATGACTAACATACAAATAAACTATTACTTTCATTACATTAAAAACACACTTAAGGTACCTTGACACTTGCACGAATTTGATCCCTGCACCGCACACAGTCTGGCATGCCAGAGTAAACTCGGTGTAAACTGTGCATGGGATGTGCACGGCTGCGTGCCAGCCTTCAAAGAAAATTTTTAAAGGTTCAAAATCTCTGTCACCCATTAATTTTGTGAACTAGATCTCATTGCCACAGTGCAGCTGAATGATTATGACAAAATGTTACATCCATAATAAACATAATTTTACAGATACATTATCTAACTCATAAGAAGGAATGAAAATGCAACTGTTTTACCAATCCATTACTTGTAACATACATCAACTAGTGATGCATCCTGGACACATCATCAGTGATGTTACCCGGGATCACAGAGTGTTTCGGGTCTTTCAAACATCATACACTCTTCTCCGGGCGACCCAGCCAGGGGTGATCAATCCCCCAGCTTGTGTCCAGGAAGCGCTACCCTACCCATGGATCTCCTCGCCTGATCCACAGCCACCGCGAGGCAACCTCTGCCGCCTCTGTGGCTTCCTTAATGGCTCTACGCTTGTTGGCCCCAGTGATGCCCAGGATGTTGTAGACCCTGCAGAGGGACTGGCCTGCGAACCCTCTGCATCCCACCTCAATGGGCTCACATCTTGCTCGCCATCCGTTGCGACGACACTCCTCCAGCAGATCCTGGTACTTGGCCCTCTTCCGCTCATTGGCCTCCTCGATACGATCTTCCCAGGGGATCCTAAGTTCTAGGAGCACCACCTGCTTGGAGCTCACTGAGGTCAGCACCACATCTGGCCTTAGAGATGTTTTGGCTACATTCTCTGGGAACCTTAATTGCTTCCCTAGGTCCACTTTCAGTTCCCAGTCTTGTGCTGTTGCTAGAAGGCCAGCAGAAGAGGTTCTGACGGCAGCTGTTGGTTCTTCCCCAGCTCTGACGAAGGAAATGGTCTTCTTCACTGGGCGAAGATGCTTGCACTGCGTAATCCCCATGCAGATGGTGTTTGCTATGGCCTTCAAGACCTGGTCATGCCGCCAACAGTAGCGCCCCTCGCTCAGGCCTCTCGGACAGCAGCTCAAGATGTGCTCCAGGGTCCCTTTCTTCTGGCAGAGACCACACGCTGGAGACTCCACCTTCCCCCACAAGAACAGGTTGGACGGGCTTGGCAGTACATCATAGACAGCCTGCATCAGAAATTTTATGCGCTGGGGCTCAGCTCTCCACAGCTCGGTCCAAGTGACTTTGCGCTCCACTGCCTGCTCCCATCGCGTCCAGGCTCCCTGCTGCTGCATTCCCACCATCCTGCCTGCTCTCTCTTCTTCAACTGCCGCTCGCACTTCCTCCAGGGCAGTGATCTCTTATCTTTCCCCTTTGCCTTGTTGTAGCGAGGTGCTGTACTGCAGCCCAGGCCTGCTCTTCCCCGCACCGTTGTCCCCACCAGAGCTCTGTGCCGCACCCGTGATTCTGCAACATCTACGGCCTCTGCTGCCCTCCATTTCCGCCCGGTCCTGACTTCAATCCCAGCTTGAGAGATTTTTGGGTCACATGACTCTGTATTGCAGCACCTCCCTAGTGCGGCTCACCTTGAATTCCTCATTCAGGCTGCTGATGGGGAGCTTCAGCATGTTGTTTTTCCCCATACAGGGCGATGCTGCTCAGACTTCGCGGTAGACCCAGCCACATCTGCAGGAACCTGCTGACCCTCTTCTCAAAGCCTTCAACTGTGGAGATCGGTACCTCGTACACTAAAAGGGGCCAGAGAATTCTACATAATTACATCCATAATAAACATAATTTTACAGATACATTATCTAACTCATAAGAAGGAATGAAAATGCAACTGTTTTACCAATCCATTACAATACATTAGAAATAATTACCTTTGAGACGATTCCAAATGCATTCTCCACCTCATGAAACACATGAGAAAAACTGCAGTTGCAGATAATTCCTCTGTGATTCCGGGAGCAATGAGATGTGGTTTCATCAGCCAAATCCCAAGAGCAAATGTGTCATCCCCTACTAAATAATTATTTCATTTAAAGCGGTGTCCAGCGCCACAAAGCGAGACTCACTGGCATGACGAATTGCGCGGCAGTGTGGGGATTAAATTTGTGCAAGTGTCAAGGTGGCTTTAGTCAGTAAAACTGGCTAAAAGAAAGAAAGACAAAGACAATGTTACCTGAAAACATTTCTCCCTGCATAGTGTAGCCCCTCTTCAATGCCACCTGGACCACAGTTTCCATGTCAACATGCAGCTGTGGCTGCTGAAGGTGAGCAGCCATCCACAAAGCCACCAGACCGCACCTCAAGGTAAAAAAAAGAACAACATACCCTACAGGTCATAAAGGAAATGACACAACTGGTGATTCTGCTTCACATACAATAATCGTGCTACTCCTGTAACACTTTCAGTCAAAGGAGGATGTATGTTTTTTGACAGTTACTTGTAATGGTAATATTTACTTACTGCGGACCATCCTGGATGAGGGAGGGCACATAGGTGTTCACCAATACCCACTGCAGTTCCTTCTGAAAACTACAGTACAGAAAGAACAACAACATCCATGACACCAAAGAATCTGATTTATAAAGCAATGTTGCATTTATACAGAGATGGCACACAAACAGTAGTGTTATTTCAGTCATCGCAATAATTATCGATATCAATGCTCAGTAAATTGGAAAAGACTCAAACTGAGTACCAGAAGATGTGATCATTTCCAGACCTGTCACAATAATGATTTTTGTTATACAATATTGTTCCAGAAATAACTGCAATAATAGATTTAGTAATTATAAGACTATTTTATGTCACCAATAATGCAAGTACACAATTTCAAAGAGCAAGGAACTATGAATTCTTAAGAATATTCAAAGAAACTGTTTTACAATATTCTTGGAATTGTAATGTAAAAAAAATACTGAAATATTCAAAATGAACAATGAAATAAAACTACACAACCCAAACATTATTATTATTATTGGGAGTTTCAATTTAAAAAATTTTTTCAATTTATTTTCATTTATATAGCACCAAATCGCAACAGAGGTGCCTCAAGGCACCTCACACAAGTAAGGTCTAACCTTACTAACCCCCAGAGCAGCAGTGGTAAGGAAAACTCTCTCTGAGGAAGAAACCTCAAGCAGACCAGACTCAAAAGCATGACCCTCTGCTTGGGCCATGCTACAGACAAATTACAGAACAATTCACAAAATGAATATAAAGGAAATGCTGTTGGTGCACAGGACAGGAGGGTGGAAAGGACAGTGGGAAGGAAAAACTCCCTTTTAACAGGAAGAAACCTCCAGCAGAACCAGGCTCAGGGAGGGGCAGTCTTCTGCTGTGAATGGTTGTGGCTGAGGGGAGAGAATCAGAAAAAGACATGCTGTGGAAGAGAGCAGAGATCAATCACCAATGATTAAAAACAGAGAGGTGCATACAGAGCAAAAAGAGGTGAATAAAAAGAAACACTGGGTGCATCATGGGAACCCCCCAGCAGTCTAAGTCTATAGCAGCATAACTAAGGGATGGTTCAGGGTCACCTGATCCAGCCCTAACTATAAGCTTTAGCAAAAAGGAAAGTTTTAAGCTTAATCTTAAAAGTAGAGCGGGCGTCTGTCTCCCTAATCCGAACTTGGAGCTGGTTCCACAGGAGAGGAGCCTGAAATAAGCATTGCTTAAATTTTCATTGTTACGCAGATGATACCCAGCTTTATCTATCCATGAAGCCAGAGGACACACACCAATTAGCTAAACTGCAGGATTGTCTTACAGACATAAAGACATGGATGACCTCTAATTTCCTGCTTTTAAACTCAGATAAAACTGAAGTTATTGTACTTGGCCCCACAAATCTTAGAAACATGGTGTCTAACCAGGTCCTTACTCTGGATGGCATTACCCTGACCTCTAGTAATACTGTGAGAAATCTTGGAGTCATTTTTGATCAGGATATGTCATTCAAAGCGCATATTAAACAAATATGTAGGACTGCTTTTTTGCATTTACACAATATCTCTAAAATTAGAAAGGTCTTGTCTCAGAGTGATGCTGAAAAACTAATTCATGCATTTATTTCCTCTAGGCTGGACTATTGTAATTCAATATTATCAGGTTGTCCTAAAAGTTCCCTGAAAAGCCTTCAGTTAATTCAAAATGCTGCAGCTAGAGTACTAACGGGGACCAGAAGGAGAGAGCATATCTCACCCATATTGGCCTCTCTTCATTGGCTTCCTGTTAAACATGAATCAGGGTCTCAGCATCAGCCATAGACAGGATGGGATGAATCCTCTCTATATTTCGCAGGTGGAAGAAAGCAGTCCTCATAACATTTCTAATGTGGAGGTCAAAGGACAATGTAGGATCAAAAATTACCCCAAGGTTCCTCACGCTGTCAGTGTGATGTATGACACACGAGCCTAGGCTGAGAGTTAACTGGTCAAATTGATGCCGATGTCTCACTGGACCAAGAACCATCATTTCTAAGGATTTTATGTGGATGAAATTACCAGCAGTTATCAGCATGTACAACTGAGTATCATCAGCATAGCAGTAAAAGGTAATCCCAAAGTGCCGCAATATGTGCCCAAGGGGTGCTATATAAAGGGAGAAAAGCAGGGGGCCTAAGGCGGACCCCCGTGGAACCCCAAATTTCATGTCACTAAGGTTAGAGGTAGTGTTACTGTACAAAACACAGTGAGAACAACTGGTCAAGTATGACATCAACCATGCAAGGGCACTCCCACTAATCCCAAAATGATTTTCCAGCCTATCAAGTAGAATATGATGATCCACTGTATCAAATGCAGCACTGAGATCTAACAGCAACAGAACCGTAGTGGTGTCCGAATCCACTGCAAGCAGAAGATCATTCACCACTTTAGTGAGAGCCGTCTCTGTGGAATGATATTTTCTAAAAGCAGACTACAGTGGCTCAAAGAGATTATTCTCAGTAACATAGTCGACAAACTGCCGTGACACCACTTTTTTCAAAATTTTAGAGCAAAATGATAGATCTGATACTGGCCGATAGTTTTTCAATACACTAGGGTCAAGATTAGATTTCTTAAGTAATGGTTTAATCACTGCAGATTTGAAATATTTAGGAACAGATTCAGAAGTTAAAGAACTATTAATGATTTATAATATATTATGAATTAAAATATTGACACAGATAAAGGTTATAAACTGCCCAGAACACTCATCACTCCTACATTTTTAATGCACTCATCAGTTTTGCACCAGCCAGGAAACTTTAACTCAAACTTGACTTGAACTGGTCTGACAGTGCCGTCTGTTTAGTGTTAAACTTCTTTTAATCACTTTGAATTAACTTCTTCAACTGGAGTGACAACTGTTCTAAGCTTGTCATGATCTTTATTTATATTTATGATAATATCTTGATTTTTGTTTGCAAGTTGATGAGCGTCCTAGTGTAACACAGCTCTGTCCCAGTGCAGTTTTCTGGGTGACGTCAGCCATGACACACGTCCCAGAGCCAACCATTTGGGAGGTCGGCGAATGGATCAGATAAGACGATGCTGTTGACTGTTAGTACACTGCATCTGTTTGCAGTTGGTTCTCCTCTTTTTCCGTGGGTTTTACCAGTACACCAAAAAACAGAGCACCGCACACTAAAGCTCGACGCTCCTCCACTCTCCCCGTCACTGGTAAACCCCTTGCATGAAGAAACTGCTGCAATCGTTCCTGTTGCCACAGGCAAACTTTTCCGTAATTTGCCACCAGGATCCTGGGAATGCTCAATGTTTGTATGCATTGACCTTTGAACTTACCCAGCAGCCACTGTGGTGCTGAAAACTTGAAACTGGCTTATTGGATCATCGCTGGTAATAATGGTTGATTGCTGTTATACCGGTGGCGGTACAGACTACCGAGTTCTGTCTTAGTTGAGTGTTTTAACAGTGATCAAATGCTTACTTAGATTTAAATTCTCACCGACTCTCCCTCTGGCTGAGCAGTAGTCGGGCCTCTGTGTGATCCCCCTCCACAGGCCTCCTGACACCGGCCAAAGTCTGATACAGCTTCTTCTTAGGTGCTGAAGCAGGAGGTACAGGTGGTGGTGGTGGTGGTGGAGAAGGTGGCAGGTAACATTGTGATGACATTTCCTTTACTCCTTTATGGGTGAAACTGACAGAAAGTACATTTTAGTATTATGTGCACAGCAGCTGTGCAAAACCCACAGACCATGAAACCAGACTCCTGCTGCTCCCCACGTAGCTCTGTGCTGGGTAGCCGGAGTGCTCCTCCTCTAACCACCGAGAGAGCAAAATACCGGCTAACTTAAGTCTGTTACACGCAAAAACCGAAGTAGAAACTGTGTCGTTGTTTAAAATAAACCTGCAAAAATATGTATATTGCAATGAAAAAAATGCACTCACTGTTCTGCAGCTTCAGCTAGCTGCCTGCTTCCTTTATACCCATACTTGGCAGCATACTGTCTTCTTCTTTGTGTTTTGCTAAGTAACACTTAAGGAGCATATCGCCCTCTAGGCGTCGAATGTGGTATCCCTACACCATGGAGCCTATCTCAGCAGTGCACCATAGACTATTTTATTTTATAGGCTGTCTGCAAATTGCACTGCGTTACCGCCAACAACTGAACAGGAACATGGAGTAGTAAAATATACCACAATCTAAAGCCTTTATTAGATAACAGTTTGGCCATAAATCTGAAATGCAATCAGTTGTGTGTGCCCACACACATAGTACACTACCATCTGTCAAGTCATCCCTAAATATCTCTGTGATTATTTTATTATATCACGTTGGATGGTAAATGGGAAATTGATAGAAGTTTCAGTATTTATAGCATGGTTCAAATTTAGGTGGTAAAAGAGGGATAAATCCAGTTTATTGTAAAACATGGTCAGTTACAATCTGAACTCATTGGGAAACAAGGCTGAATGTGACAGGCTGACCTGAAAAGAGAGTGGCATGACAATTTTAAAGGGAAGTTACTCAACCAATCTCTTTTACAACATATATATTTTT
This sequence comes from Thalassophryne amazonica, assembly GCF_902500255.1. Lineage (NCBI taxonomy): Eukaryota > Metazoa > Chordata > Actinopteri > Batrachoidiformes > Batrachoididae > Thalassophryne > Thalassophryne amazonica. Next base: position 99,068,483 of record NC_047106.1, read on the forward strand.
TAAAATATATATCTTAGAGCACAGCAACACATACAAAGGTTTCTACTGTTCTTCAACTAGTAGCCTTCTGACTTGGAAGGAACTATGGAAGGTGCAGTGACCACTTGGCCACCTATGTGGCTTCTATTCAGTTGCAAGGTTTGTTTAAAATCTTGATATTTGTATATATTAATATCAATATTTGATATTTATATTTGAAGACTCACAGTGCTTGTGTAACTAAAAATGATTCCAGTGGCTTGCTCTATTTTGATCACCTACATATTAGTGGTGTGTGATACTGCAAGATTTGACATGATCCGATAGCAAGTAAACTCAGGGCCAGTATCACCGATACTGATACTGATACTGTTTAATAATTAAGGTGGATGCATCATCAAATTGGTAAATCTGAATGAATTTTCATGACCTTTAAGTGTTTTTGTGATTTTGAAACTAAAGTATTCATGTCATTACACTGGTATCATTCAATACCAATACCAAAGTTGGCATCAATATTATCGATATTTGTTTTTATCCACCCACCACTACTACACATCACAAACAATGCAACGTGAGTGCTACTGCACATACAGACCCTATGCTGACAGGAGCCCTTTGTTCACTTGAGTTGTTTTACTAGATAAGGCAAATCAAGTATATTGTTTTGTCTTGAGACAGTTGGTGACATAATGAGGCCCAGTTTAGAACAGTATGCAATAAACACAAGTTTAACAAAGGTTTTGAAACTGTTGTGTTTTGAGTTTGCAATGACTAATTTGTAGTTGCAAAGAAAAAATTGGGCACCATTCTCAGCCATACGGTCTATCCATTCTTTAATTCCAAGTTTACTTGACCATTCTATTGGAAATTTAGTTCCCTATAGGCCCATACAGCGGGCATCATACCACCCCGCGGTTTGTAAGCTTAATTTGTTAGCTGATGATGAGGTGGGCGACACATCCTGTTGGTGATAGATATGTCAACAGGATGGTACATAGGCAAAACAAAGTTGCTTTTTTGGGTGATCTGGTGCATCAATGTTAATCACATCTAATGAGTTCATCACCATTATCGGTTGTTTTAATCTGGTGAGTTACAAGATGATAGCATTCATTGTTTTTGAGTTATTACTTGCGCAAAGCTGGCTGCATTGGACTCACCCTTTCATCTACATTTTTTGCTGTACAAGTCCGATAGGCTGTTACCAGCACAGGGAATAATTTAGACACTGAAGAAATCTGTACACTGACAAATACCAGAGTACTACAAAGCAGAATAGTAATAATTATTCATTATTCATGTACAACAATGTATGCTCAGTCATGTTCAGTGTAGACATCCATAACTAAAACTACCTAAAAAAAAATGACTAATAATGCTATGTGTTTTCATCTGTAATAGCAGAATGCTGTGGAGACTTAAAAAAAAAAAAAAAAAAAAATATATATATATATATATATATATATATATATATATATATATATATATATATATATATATATATATATATATATATATAAAGTTTTGAACGGATTTTGATGAAATTTTGTGTAGTTGTTGGAAATGACAAGAGGAACAAGTGATTAAATTTCAGTGGTGATCCGGATCACGATCCGGATCCAGGAATTTTTTAAAGATTCTTCACCATTGCGGGATAGCGGGAATTTTGACATTCTAGTTTCTAACTCCACAAAAACAAGGCAGAAAGGCTTGAAAAAAAATGAGGGTGTAACATAGTCAAATGTTCTATCAAACAACAAAGTTTGGTGATGATCGGATCCGGATTCCGGATCTGGTGATCCAGAATATGCAAAAATATAGGGAAAATAGAAAATGTGTCAGTGTGAGGTGACAAATGAAGCTAGAGATGCACAACTAACACCAAATTGTAGCTGAATCTGTACTGATTCAGTAAGGTGTCATCAGATTAGATGTAGCTTCAAATGTTATGGAGCTAGATCCAGAAGAAAACCGCCATTACCGAAAAATCGTTTTTATACAATAACCTTTGAACTAATAAAGACATAAAAGTGATTCCAAGTTCTAGTGGTATGTTTTCATGGTCAAGGATGTCAAATATAAAGGAAAGAAAAGTGTATGTATTATAGTTTTGGTTGTAACACTGAATTGTTGAATAGATCACTGTGCCAAGGAGGGAATCTCTTTAGGGTCAGTGACCCTATGGCCTTGTTTAGAGAAGTGTTTCATAAATGTTAAAAAATTCATATATTTGCAGTTTAGTTGAATAATAAATTGAATTTTGTCTCTTATTTGTTTTTGTCTATAAGCACATGCAATATCAATATCAGTGCTCAGATGACAGTAGTTTCTGGGAAAGGTGCAAGTTGCAATAAACTGTGATGCCAAGCGCTAAGGATACATGCTATCCAGTCACAGCAGATGAAAGTCTTTTACTACTGAGCAAACATCATTGTTAGACTTTTTTAAGTTCAATGATTCCACGGCGTGTAGATGTTATGGCATCAGTGACCCCATGGCTTTGGCGGAGGTTTGCACTCTCTGAGTGCTTCTAGTTATTATAACATGTATTTCTACAGTTTCCGTGAGATGGGACGAAAATGACTCCATAGCTCCCTCTGCAGGCATCATGGCAGAAAAATAAGACTCCTCTCAAAACAACAGTGAAATTGTGTGGTTCTTTCGAAAACCTTTTTAGGCTCACCGAAAATTACCGGAACAGTTGTGCTATGTTGTTTAGCATTTAAAATGGTTAAACGCTTGCGTTTAAAACTTTATTTTTAAAAAGGAAAAAGAAAATCACTAGAGATGGAGTTTCAGCAATGGCCTGACGAGGGCCGAAGTACGCCTTTGCTGCGTCTAATCTGCCATAAATTGCTCGAGACGAAGAAGAAGACGACAACGACGACCACTGGTGAGACTGGTGAGGTTTTTATTCATTTGTTCATTCATTGTTGGTGGTTTTGTTACTTTAAAGTTTTTTCTCTTTCATATCAAAGCATTTTACAGTATATTCGTGCACTGTAGTAAGTTTTTAGAACTTCTTTGACGTCAGAAAATAATGCATGTGGTAGATACTTAGGTCGAGTATTAAACAGCAAAGCTAACGTTAGCTACTCACGTTTAGCTCTCTGCTCATGTTAGCTAGCCGAGTACGAATGTTCAGAAACTGGTGTTTTTTGAGTAACGTTGAATACTTCTACTCGTTTTATAACGTTACTTTCAACGTTCCTAGAATCTTTCGTCCTTGGTCGGCCTGAAGATGACTACTTCTGATGTTAGGCTCAACCACACAATCTATATCAACAACTTGAATGAGAAAATCAAGAAGGATGGTACGTTATTTTGTTTTCTTAGTTTATTTTAAAAGGAATGATGTAGGTTTGACTGTTTCTCCACAGAACGTTCCCAAACAAAGGAACGATGAAGATTATTATAAACTGATTTTTTTATTTTTATTTTTTTTAACAGAGTTGAAAAAGTCACTCTACGCCATCTTCTCACAATTTGGACAGATTTTGGACATTTTGGTTGCCAGGAATGTGAAGATGAGGGGTCAGGCCTTTGTTATTTTCAAAGAGATTAATAGTGCCTCCAATGCTTTGCGATCCATGCAGGGTTTCCCGTTCTATGACAAACCAATGGTAATGTTGAAGACACGATGAATGCTTGAAAATGTTCAGAGATTAAAAGATGTCATATGATTTGCACTGAATAACTTGGGTATAATTGAAGCTAGTGCAGCATGCTTGTGGTGGTCACTTTTGTTGAACTTGTCTCAACAGCGTATCCAGTATGCCAAGCAGGATTCAGACATCATAGCTAAAATGAAAGGTACTTATGTGGAGCGTGATCGTAAAAAAGAGAAGAAGAAGCCCAAGGGGAGCGACACACCTGGCTCTAAGAAAGGTGTACCAGGAGCTGCGGGCATGGTTGCTGGAGTGCCTTCAGCAATGCCTGTAAGCATGTTGTAAAGGGGTCCACACGAGGGTTAAGTTGCCACAAATTATAGATGCTATGTATAATTGGCTTGGTGTTAGTTTGGCATGAGGTGTGATAACCAGACACTGACATCACACCTCATGTTAGCATGAGCTGAATACCTCCAAAAAAATTCATATTTTCCTTCCTGAACATAAATACATGCATGCTTACATACATATAAGCATGCAAGTTTCAGGATGAAACCTCACTAGTATAATGGTCTAACATTAGAACAAAAACCTGCTGGCATAACAGGCTAACATTAGTCTGAGCTGACTTAGTGCCTCTGTTGTGAGCAATTGGATTTCTAATGTAATAAACATATGCAGGTATGGTTTTTTTTTTTTCTAAATTTTTTACTGCACATCTTCTGTGTAAATCAATTTGTTGTTTTTTTTTTTTTTTTTCCCCCACAGATTAATATAGGAGAGGTACATATTTCGGCCCTAGAAATTTTTGATGTAGATATGACCATTAAAAGCTCTGATTACACTATACTGTTTGCTCCCTAGGGAATGCCTCCCATGAGCCAGGCTCCTCGGATGATGCATATGCCAGGCCAGCCGCCCTACATGCCACCACCAGGCATGATGCCGCCTCCTGGGATGGGACCTGGTCAGATGCCTCCTGGTGCTATGCCTGGTCAAATGATGCCTGGACAAATGCCCCAACAGGTATTTTATATACAACTGAGAAGAAAAGAAAAAAAATACATATATTCAGACCCAGGGCAAATGTAAGCTAATGTGCCCATGACACATTTTCAGATGTGAGATTTCTTTTTCTGATGGCTGCCACTGATTCTTTGTTGTTCCAGGTGGCAGAAAATCCTCCTAATCACATTCTCTTCCTCACCAACCTCCCAGAGGAGACAAACGAGCTCATGCTCTCCATGCTCTTCAACCAGTCAGTCACCACACATTCTGACCACTTAATTATTCATGCTTTATAAATGAGACAAAAAACCCCATTAATTTCCTCATATTTTTTTAAAGGAGAACAGTTGAATTTAAGAATAATTTAAAATATTGTTGTGTGTTTAGGTTCCCAGGGTTCAAGGAGGTGCGTCTGGTTCCTGGTCGCCACGACATCGCCTTCGTGGAGTTTGAGAATGAAGTGCAGGCTGGTGCTGCCAGGGAAGCACTACAAGGCTTCAAGATTACCCAAACTAATGCTATGAAGATCTCCTTTGCAAAGAAATAACAAATTTCTTAAATTTGCTTAAAATTTTTTTTTAAGTAAGTATTAATTTTTTTGCATTTTGCTGTGTGTGTTAAAGCATTGCACCCAGAGTCTGCTTTATGCCAGACATTGTACCTGGAGCTTTTCCTCTTTTCTAATTAAAAAGTCTTTGACAACTTTTGCTGTTATGAGTTGATGCGTGTTCACATTTCATTAACACGAGAGGGCAGAAAAACATCAGAGCAAGTTGTCTCATAATTTGTCAAGATGCAATTACACATGCAGAAATATAGGACTGCATTTTCAGTCACTTATCTGGGATTGGATCACGGGAGCTGCATTTTCAGCACAGGTGAAATGTGTAGTAATGGCGGAAATGAGATTCCTCTGTCAGGTATCAATTCAATTTTTCAACTTAATTTCATTTATATAGCGTCAAATCACAACAGAGTTGCATCAAAGCACTTTACACAAGTAAGGTCTAACCCAGGGGTGGGCAACTTGTTCCAGAAAGAGCCAAGAGGGTGCAGGTTTTCTTTGCAGCCATTGACTCCACCAGGTGGTTTTACTGATTAATATCACTTTGAGCAGATGGAATCAGTAAAATCTGGTGGAGTCAGTGGCTGCAAAGAAAACCTGCACTCTCTTGGCTCTTTCTGGAACATGTTGCCCACCCCTGGTAATCTTACCAACTCCCAGACTAACAGTGGTAAGGAAAAACTCCCTCTGAGGAAGAAACCTCAAGCAGACCAGACTCAAGGGGGTCACCCTCTGTTTGGGCCATGCTACAGACACAAATTACAAAACGAATATACAGGAAATGCTGTTGGTGCACAGGACAGGAGGGTCGCCAGCACAAACACAACTCCCATCTCTGGATGGAGCTGCACCTTAAACAGGAAAAAACAATCAGGCATCAGAAAGACAAGAAATACAGTATAATTTGTCAGCATTAAACAACAAGACAAACAAGAAATACTAAGGTGATTGCCGGCCACTAGCCCTAAGCTTCACTAAAAAACCCAGAGGCTGTGGCATGCTCCGTTTCCTAATAAAATGAATTAAAAGTGTAAAACAACTATACCAGTATGCTAGCCATACGAAAGGGAAAATAAGTGCGTCTTAAGTCTGGCATTGAAAGTCTCCACAGAATCTGACTGTTTTATTGACACAGGGAGATCATTCCACACTGTCCCCAAAGTGTATCTGGGTTTATGCTTTGGGTCAGGGTGAGATGTTCAAATATATGGGATGGACTCTGTATGGATCTATTGCTGCTTCTCACTGAAAGGAGCCAGCTGAGGTGACTCAGGCATTGGTGAGGATGCCCCCTTGTTTGCCTCTCTGGGGAGGTCTTCCAGGCACATTCAACTGGGAGGAGGCTAGCCCCATGTCATGGTGTAGGGACTGTCCCTACACCATGACAATATGAATTTTTGTTTTTAACTTTTGCATATATATTAAGAAATCACATGTACCCAAGTATTCACACTTTGCTCAATACTTAGTTGATACACCTTTAGCAGTAGTTACAGCCTCAAGCCAATCAGATTCAGGTCTGGGCTCTGGCTGGACCACTCAAGGACATTCATAGAGTTCTCCTGAAGCCACTCTTGATATCTTGGCTGTGTGCTAATTGTCCTGATGAAAGATGAAGTGTCACCCAAGTCTGAGGTCAAGAGCACTTTGGAACAGGTTTTCATCCAGGATGTCTCTGTTCATTGCTGTATTCATCTTTCCCTCAATCCTGACTAGTCTCCCAGTTCCTGCCGCTGAAAAACATCCCCACAGCATGATGCTGCCACCACCATGCTTCACTGTAGGGATGGTGCTTGATTTTCTTCAAACTAGAGTCCCTTTATACAGAGTTAATGATGATGTGAAAAATATGGTCACATGACTTGGGGAGCCATTTTGGGGACAAATTGTTCCCGTGTTGGTAAAAGAGAATACAAATCATTTAGAAATTGACAAGTCTTTGTCAACCAGTATTTATTTCCAATTTAAACTGAAAACATTACATACAGCCTACTGTGAAAATGCAACTGAAATGATTACTGGTAAAGTACAAATTTTTAGATGATGATTACTTTCAGTATACTAGTGCAAAAGTTTAAATATTTTATTTTCTCTCTTTGTTTTTTTTTTTAATCCACAGTACTTACAGCATATTGGCTCAACATAATATGGAGTTCATTACAATAAGAAACTACCAGTACTGTATAATTAATTTTTTTGTTGTATTTAGTATTTGTGTTTATTATGGAGAAAGAATAAGAAAAAAAAATGTTAAAGTATCCATGATCATAGAAGCTGCAGTTAAAACTATACTGAGTTAAAGTGAGTACCATGAATGTGAGAGGTATAAATCCATGTATATCCATGAATCACGTGTGATTGCATCAGCCAAGCTTGAACCTTCGTGCGCATGCGTGAGTTTTTGTTCATGCCTGTCGGTTGCGTCATTCGCCTGTGAGCAGGCTTTGTGTGAGCAGTGGTCCACCCCTCTCGTCGTTTTTTTATTGCGAATAAATGTCTGAACGATTTGGAGCTTTGCTGCATCAATTTTTTCTTGAAACTGTGAGAGACCTCCAGGTGGACACCATTCAGAAAATTATGGCTTTCGGGGACGATTTTATGGGGATTACACAGATTAAGGAGTGCTCCAGCCGGTTTAAAGACCGCCCACAGCGTCTGAGAGCGCGGCGCACTCTAAGTGCTGATCGACAGGCTGAAACAACCAGATCATTTCCAACGTGAAGGCTTTGTTGATCCAGGACATCGTCTAACTTTCACAAAAAGGCAGAAGGCGTGAACATCAGCACTTTTTCGGCACATTCCACTGTTACAGGAGTTTTTTTCATGGAAAAAGAAGCGGATGAATGCGCCACCGTGCCGCTCAAAGCCACCATCGTGTTGGTCTCTCAGGACGGCTTTCAGACGGCTTCCGGTTGCTTTTCATTCGTGTGAATATCCAAGAAATTGAGCATGAGCTGGACATGCCCCAACATGTCCTCTGAGGCTTCATCACGGCGTTGCTTTGCGCCATGCGGCTCCGCGGTGACGCGCGGAATTCCTCCACTCCTCTTTCCATGACAAAAACTCCTGTACCAGTGGAATGTGCCGTTAATTTCTAAACTGGACGCTGTCTTGATCCGGTATGTCGTCTGACTAGCACAGGAATTGCGGAAGACGTGGACATCAACACTTTTTCGGCACATTGAGACAGACGTGCGGAGGATGTGCGGAGCCGCATGGCGCAAAGCAACGCCGTGATGAAGCCTCACAGGACATGTTGGGGCATGTCCAGCTCATGCTCAATTTCTTGGATATTCACACGACTGAAAAGCAACCGAAAGCCGTCTGAAAGCCACCTGAAAGCTGTCCTGAGAGACCAACACGGAGGTGGTTTTGTCATGAGCGGCACGGTGGCGCAATCCTCCGCTTCTTTTTCCATGAAAAAACTGTAACTGTTGTGTGGGCCGCCAGAAGAGGATGTACTGCTGGCCCACCACCAAAGGGCGCCCTACCTGAAGTGCGGGCTTCAGGCACGAGAGGGCGCTGCTGCCACGGACACAGCCGGGAGTGACAGCTGTCACTCATTAATTTCTGACAGCTGTCACACATTCTTCATCATCGCACTCCATAAAGACCAGACGTCATCTCCACCTCATCGCCGAGATATCATACTTCATTGGAGGTACTACTCTCAGCCTTTTTTTGAGATTTATAAATCTGTTATTGTGAGTGTTTGCAGGAGAACTGGTCGTGTTTTCGGAGGCTGTGCAAGACGGCGCTCCTTTTCATCTGAGACCGCTGCAACGTATTGAGTGAGAGGTGGAGGTGGCATTCCCACCGCTGTTGTTACTGGGTGTACACACACCCACACTTGACTGTCTTTGTTCTTCGCCAGCAGTACCAGATCCGACAGTCGGGGACGGTGATCACCTGGGAATTCGGGACTTGGCGGCTCCAGTATTCACCAGGTTCTGTGGGGGCGGAAATCGTGTGGTTCCGGCTCTTCTCAGGACAGACGTCTTCTATCCTCGAGCCTGCCCACACGTCACCTTTGTAATTTGACTGTAATTATATTCTGAGATTGTCTGTATGTTCGTTGTGCACGTTTCACAACATTAAATTGTTACCTTTTGGCTCATCTATTGACCGTTCATTTGCGCCCCCTGTTGTGGGTCCGTGTCACTACACTTTCACAACAGTAACAATGGAATGTACCGAAAAAGTGCTGATGTTCACGCCGTCTGCCTTTTTGTGAAAGTCAGACGACGTCCCGGATCAACAAATCCTTCACATTGGAAATGATCTGGTTGTTTCAGCCTGTCGATCAGCACTCGGAGTGCGCCGCGCTCTCAGACGCTGTGGGTGGTCTTTAAACCGGCTGGAGCACTCCTTAATCTGTGTAATCCCCATAAAATCGTCCCTGAAAGCCATATTAATTTTCCGAATGGTGTCCACCTGGAGGTCTCTCACAGGTTCAAGAAAAAATTGATGCAGCAAAGCTCCAAATCGTTCAGACATTTCCTCAACGGCGAGAGGGGTGGACCAGTGCTCACTCAAAGCCTGTTCACAGGCGAATGACGCAACCAACAGGTGTGAAAAAACTCATGCATGCGCACGAAGGTTCAAGCTTGACTGATGCAATCACACGTGATTCAAATCCATATGGTTTTTGCAAAAAGTAAAAAGGTCCGATACTTTTCTAACAGACCTTATATATATATATATATATATATATATATATATATACTCGTATGTATATATGACAAAGTGAGCAATCATGAGGGGTTCCATTCCATCAGTGCCACCTTGTCCCCACTTTGTCTCCACAGCCCCTCAGTCACACAATGACCCATGTCATGGCAGGCACCCTATGCCAAGTACACCATTCCCCAGTGGTGGATCTACACTGAATTACTCCCTGGGCGACACTACATTCAAGCTCCCCCCTACCCTCCAAAAAACAGACAAAATTTTGCACAAACCGTCATTTTTTTTACTATTATATTATTAATATTTCAGAAGTGCCACTGAAATTGCAATTGAAATTGACATCAAAAGCCCGCAGGCTACAATATTACTCCAAAACAAAACATCCATGAATTGCAAGTTTGAATAAACATGTCTTACATTAGACACTTTATTAATCTGCCTTTCAGGGAGGAACAATTAGCTCTTTTATTAAGGTGCATATTTGTTTCAACATTTAGCTAAATATTTATCTTGATGTTTGTACATATTAGGCTAAATGTGTAAATACTTAGCATTATCTTATCTGCAAAAGGTTTAGGTTTGACAGAAATTTGATCATGTAGTGTTTGCCTTTATTTCCTCCCAATTTTTGATCATCTGTGGAAAATCTGGCAAAAATCGAATCAACACTAAAATGTTACTAGTGTGACAAGAAAACCATTTTGCGGTGGACATGATTTTTTTTTTGAGTTCGTCCCCACGGTGCCCCCCTCCATAATTGTCACCCAGGGCAACGGCCCGCATGGCCCATATCAAAAACTGCCACTGCCATTCCCCATGAAACAGACAGACAGCCTGAGAGGTTCAGCACCCTGATAAATGGTAAATGGACTGTATATATGAGGTCTATTAGAAAAGTATCCGACCTTATTATTTTTTTTTCAAAAACCATATGGATTTGAATCACGTGTGATTGCGTCAGACAAGCTTGAACCCTTGTGCGCATGCGTGAGTTTTTCCACGCTTGTCGGTTGCGTCATTCGCCTGTGAGGAGTGGTCCACCCCCTCAGTGGATTTTCATTGTCAGGAAATGGCGGAATGATTTGGGCTTTTTTTCCATCAGAATTTTTTCAGAAACTGTTAGAGACTAGCACCTGGAAACCATTCGAAAAATTTATCTGGCGTTTGGTGAAAATTTTACGGGCTTCACAGAGAATAAGGACTGTTACTACAGCTTTAAGGACGGCTTTAAGGATGCTCGGCGCGCCGCGCTTCGTGCCGCCATCGAGAGCCACAAACCACCGGATCATTTCTAAATGGATGGCTCTGTGGAGCCGGACCGTCGTGTGCACTTTCTCTGGTTATCACAAGAGCTGGACATCAGCCATTTTCCAGCAGATTTCACTTTTAACAAGAGATTTTGTCATGGAAAGCCGAGCGGAGGCTTCGCGCATCACGACCGATTTGCTGATGGAGCGAGACAAAGGAACACCTCCGTTTTGGTCTCACAGGACGGCTTTCAGATGGCGTTCAGACAGCTGTCAGTGTTTTTTCCATCGAGTGATTATCCGAGAAATTGTGGATGAGCCTGGACATGCCAGAACATGTCCCGTGAGGCTTCATCACGGCGTTGCTTTGCGCCATGCGCCACCGCTGCGACGCGCGGAATTCCTCCGCACGTCTGTCTCAATGTGCCGAAAAAGTGCTGATGTCCACGTCTTTTCACAATTCCTGTGCTAGTCAGACGACGTCCCGGATAAAACACAGCGTCCAGTTTGGAAATGAACGGCACATTCCACTGTTACAGGAGTTTTTGTCATGGAAAGAGGAGCGGAGGCTTCGCGCATCAAGGCGGTGCCGCATGGCGCACAGCAACGCCGTGATGAAGCCTCATCACGTTCATGTTCTGGCATGTCCAGGCACATCCACAATTTCTCGGATAATCATTCGATGGAAAAACCACCGACAGCTGTCTGTCAAAGCCGTCCTGTGAGACCAAAACGGAGGTGTTCCTTTGTCTCGCTCCATCGTATTTTGATGGACACATGCGTGTGTGTGTGTGTGCTTGTGTGAAAATACATAGAAACATATTGCTTTTGTGATGGGAGGAGAAACGGACCATCAGTTCATTTGGACACGCAGCAGGTGATCTGAATGTCACATCTGACAGGACACGCATGTCGGGCCGTGAGGGCTGTGAGCAGCGTGCTGCAGGACCAGAACAAGCCAACAGTATGACAAATACACCACTTTCAGTCACGTATCAGCAGAAATACTCCATACCAAATGCAGTTTGGTCAGTTATCACAGCGCTTTTTTTAGAAAATAGGTTTATCTGCTTGTTGATTTTAGCCATTTCAAGCTCCTGTTACAAGACAGTGATTGTAGTGCAGTGGTAAAGTTCCCATCTGGTAATCAGAGCATGTGAGTTTGAATCCTGTGGCATTTTTTTCTTTTTATTTAACCAGGGTTATTTCACTACAGGCTTCTGTATTGTGTCCCCTTTTATGTATTATTTATATCCACCCAGTGATATTCACTAATTATACAGCTGGTTTTTATTTTATTTTCCTCCACATCAGTGGCGCGATGTGGTGCACATCGTCCCATGGAACACAGTACGAGCAGCTGCAGCAACTTGCACTGTGTTCCTGCTCGAAAGACACCATCGCATGCATGAACCGTTGCACTGGCATCATGCGCGCCTGCCTATTGACACAATGTTTCGTGGTTCGCTCATATGAGCTGTTTCTCCATGAGTCATCCTGAGTTGTACAGTGCGTATTCGCACTATGTGTGAAGGGGCCCTAACGGAGAGGGTGAGCTAATGCACCACTAAAGACAACCCACTGGGGCAAGACCAGTCCATGACCCTGTCTACCACCAAAGCCTTTAAGGCTCAAGCCACATCACCAGCATGAAAGGAGGGGCATCCCTCAAAATGTGGTGTGCGCATATCTATACCATCAAGACCAAATGTCATCCAAAGGTTGACCTACACTACCCAGAAAGAGCTCTCCTCCCTCTTATGCCAGCACATCCACCTTCTCCCCAATGAATCTGAAGCTCGCCCCCACCCCCTGGAGACTACCGCATGACGACAGAACCATCAAACAAGTTAAATAACTGAAATTTCTCTAACACTGTCATCTGTACTCTATTTACACAGGGCCTCTGTGATGTGGACTTAAACTGTGCCCTGAGTAATTGTCTTTTGGTTAGCTTTATAGTACATACGGACATGCACATTCTTTTGCAGTTTCCCAAGCCTTTTCACACTCCCTTATTTTGCCTTGAGAAAGCACTGACCTTAGCCAACAGCGTGCCGTGCGTGAGTGTGTTTGTGTGTAATTGTTACATGCTCTTGGCAATGTGCCTAGTGCTTTCCCATGTGCCAACACGGGGATGTGTGAGTGGGAAGAACTGAAGGCAGCTTTTCTGATAGGTTAAACATGGCAATTACGTCATTGTCAGTCAATCGTGAGATTTAAAAGAATGTCCTAGTCTATGGCATTAACAGTCCATACCGGAATATCCAGTAAGGAGGAGGTGGTCCAAACTTCTAAGCTCAGTGCTTACAGCTGTTGGTCAGGCATTAGCTTGGAGATGGGCAACTGTGCATTGAAAGGACAAATGGACTGTGGTGATGTCATCTTGAGGCAGTGTTACTGCTGAGAACTTCTTTTGAGTTGAGGAATAACCTCCAGGAATGATCGTCTGCAACAAAAACTCACAGACTGTTGGTCTTTCGTGGAATATGTTGCTCATTCATGTTCTAGCTGGTCCTAGTTGTAGACACTTATGATTCCAGTATGTTGTGTGTCTGCATTTCTTGAAGGATGATTCCCATGTATGTCTTTGAAACATGCAAAGCTTGTCACCCTGTTGATTAAATACGTGTCCTCTGCAGTGGAAATAAGTCCTATATAGGCCTTGTGGCACGTTGATGCCAGTAGTGCAGCAGATAAGAGAATATTTAGAGTGGAATCCTGCAAATGGTGATACAAGCATCAAATTCACCACAAATACTCCTTAGACGTTACTCTTTTGAAAAACGGATTGGCCACTTGAATTTTCAATAGGCAGCCAGGTAGGGGTCAATTGAAGAATTACACAGGTCTCAAAATTAAAAGATGCTCCAATCATATTGAAAACTACACCACATTATTTGCCTGATCATAAAGATTCTAAAAAGTAATAGTTTGGACTATGGGTCATGCTTAGTTATCATGTTACTAATTAAGATATGTTGCATGTCAATCCAATGGTCGTTGACCTTTACTTTGGAGACCAAGCTTTCAACACAGTCAAAACTATTCCATTTATTAATCTTATTAGCACACCCAATAATTTGCACCACTTTTTACCAAAATTGCAGCAACTTTAAATTTTGACCCCTAGACAAAATGAAATTGACCTTTGTCACCATTCTTAAGGTTTTCACCCCATAACTCCATAACATTCAGCCACAGATTGTCCAAACTATACCTTTTTGGAATATTTATGATCAGACAAGTAATGTGGTGTAGTCTTCAATTTGATTGGAGCATTTTCTAAATTTTGACCCTGTGTAATTCTTCAATTGACCCCTACCTGGCTGCCTACTGAAAATTCAAGTGGCCAGTTGGCTTTTTTAAAAGAGTAATGTCAAAGGTGTATGTGCTGAATTTGGTGCTTGTATCATCATTTGCAGGGTTGTTTCAGTTATCTGCTGCTCTAAGAACAAATACCCCAATTCTGAGGTGTAACATGGATGAGAGTATATGCCTCTAGATGGGACACCAGTCCAGCGCAGATTACTTCCCCAACCAACACTGGCACCCATTTACACTTGGCTGGACTTAGACAATGCAGACAGAGTGTCTTGTCCAAGGACACAGATAGCGTGACCAGGAATCAAACCCAGGTCTACATATTGGTAGCCCAACTCTGTCCCACTGAGCTACCTGCTCTATTGTAGAATTACATTCAAGTCACTAAATCCTGCATGTGGGACCTTCTGGCAGGAGGATACATATGACCATTAGATGGTGCCAAGTACATATGATTACCAGTTAGGTGAAAGTTGTAGGCCTGGTGCTAGACTCTTAATGATGTAAAACACAAGAGCTGCAGCAGAGCCAGGGATGGCTTGTTAAAATTCAGCTCATTATGAGAGGTCACTGCTCCTCAATGTGAATAGATGCGTTGCTCCTCAAGAGCCCTCTGTTCGTCGCCGGGGTCACTGAAGAGCAGCAGGCTACGGAAACACCAGTGGTTGTCTGGGAAGCTCTTGAGCAACAAGCTTGTGATGGACACAGAGATGGAGGAGGAGGCAAGAAATGTAGAATCTCATTAGATATCCTCAGATGAAGAAGGTACATTGTTTGAGGATCTTGGGTCCAACAGATGATCCCTGGAAATCACATGTGGAAAATATGTGTCAATATTCAATGATGTCCCGTATCGTACAATCCTCCCTTATATTCATGGCATGACAACAATGTTTCATGACAAATTGGTAGCCTCACATGATACTCGGAAGTGCACTGCAGTCAAGAGTGCCACTATGTGTGCCTTCCTTGACAGCATGAGGTGGAGGTGGGCAGCAGTGAATTATGCTGATTTCATCCTATGCTTTCATTATGGACAAACACTTTTAATTGTATGCGCTGTACAATTTTGGATGTTCATCATGCCTCATGTTTG
Organism: Thalassophryne amazonica; assembly: GCF_902500255.1. NCBI lineage: Eukaryota > Metazoa > Chordata > Actinopteri > Batrachoidiformes > Batrachoididae > Thalassophryne > Thalassophryne amazonica. Next base: position 99,084,005 of record NC_047106.1, read on the forward strand.
AGATCATTTAAAACACTTCAAGCAAGCTTCACAATAGATGAGAGATATTTATTTTACTTTTCCAACAAGAGATGTCTTGGTGAATGCAAGAATATTGCATTTTCTACAACTGAAAACATGACAGTGGGCACTGGAGTCTGCAGAAAACATTTGATCACATGTTTATATAACCCTTGTTTAATCAGATAAAAAGCCCATTGAGATCGAAACCTCCTTTACAAGGGTCACCCGGCCAAGAAAGGCAGCAGCACATGTAATAATAAACAAGTTAACAACATGAAGAGAATGTTAAAAACAAAACAAAAAATACAAGCAATATACAAGTAAAACAATCAGCTTTGTCATAGTAACAATATATAAGTTAGAACAGTTTAAAATTTAAAAACACAGGCACTGTGCAAAAGAATTCCATTTGCAGTCTCTTAAATTAGAACGGAAAACATTCAAAGAAATCAACCCAGACAGTTTCAGTTCAGATTGGAGGACATTCCAGTCTGAGGGAACAGAGAAACAAAAAACTTTCTAAAAGCCATGTTAGTGCAAACACGAAGTACACCAAAGCACATTTGAGCACAAAGCATAGCGGCTTTCAGATCTCTGAAGTAAACTGAATAAATAAATTGGAATGAACCCAATAAGAGCCTTGTAAACCAGAGTCATCCAATGTGTATATCGTCTTATATTCAAAGAAGGCATGCCAGCATTAGCATACAACTCACAGTGATGGGTGAGGCAGCTAGAACCAGTGATGAATCTCAGAGCACAGAGGTACAGCAGGGTCAAGGACTGCAGACAACTGGCTTAAGTGCACATATACACGACATTACTGTGGTCCAATACAGGCAAGAAGGTAGCAGTTATCAGGAGCCTCTGAGCTCTTAAGGAAAAACATGACTTGTTTATGCAAAATTAGCCTAGCTTCACTCTTAATTTGGAGATCAAGTGTTTAAGATGAACTTTAAAAGAAAGTTCTGTATCAATAATTAATCCCAACTACTTATAACTGTTGACTAGCTCAAGAATTTGAACTACAGCAGTTTGAATTAATGGTATACTAGTGTGTTGCCCGTGGGGATGGGTAGTGTTGGGTAGTGTTTATAAAATAGGTAGCTGACATTTTTCAAGGGTGATAATATGGTAATAAACTGTGCAAAGTTTCTATCATGACTTGGAATGGCGTATGAGTCCAGAATGTTTTTGGAACTTTAGACCTCAACAGTTTTTTGTTTTTTTTTGAAGAAGAAGAAGAACCAAACCCTTTTATTTTCTGTTAAATACATAATTTTTAAATGCATTTCTACATTGCAACAGCAAAGACAGCAAACAACCTTTTTCTCTGCAATGCCTCTTTGCCAAGAAAATCTGCTGGGTGTGTTCCCTTCTGCACTCTAAACCCAAATGTTCACATTAATTAAAAAGATAAAGTAGTGTAAACTCAAAGTTTTAAGAAAACATTTGACTTACTTAAATATTTCAAGTTTGTGTAACATGGTCTTGCTGTTTGAGTAAATTAAACTCAGAATTTTTTATTGACTTTAACTAACTGTATATTAAGTAAGCAAAACTTCAAAGTATAATTTAAGCACAACTTAAAAGAATTAAGTAATTATATGTGGAAATATTTGAGTTGCCTTAGCAAGCACTTGAGCAGGGATGGTGGCCTGGTGGTTAGTACACTTGGCTTTAGTGCAGAATGTTCCTGGTTCAAACCCTACCCCTGGCACATTTCTCTATGTTGCGTGAGGAGGGACATCTGTTGTAAAACCTGTCAGCTCAACATGCAGATCCATCTCAGATCTGCAATTTAATTGGAATCACGAGGTACAAGTAGCATATAATCAAAACTTTTAAGTTCTGGGAACAACTGACTTTAAGTTTATGAACTCAAAAATATTGTGGCAACTGATTACCTCAGTGTTTTTGAGTTCTGCCAGCTTCTTTGGGTTTACAGTGTGTGTCACACACATCCAGATCACACACCTGCACTGTCATGTCCACAAAGACACACACAACTGCACTCACTTTGAGACACATCCTCTCCGGCTTGGGCTAGATTGAGTTTGGATGTGTGTGTACACAGTAAATTTTGCAGAGTAAAATATACTCTCCCAGGATAACATTTGGTCCCAGTCCAAATAGAGTTAAATATACTCTATCACAGTGCAAAATCAGTTGTATCACAGGGTAAAATAAACTCTATCATGCTGTGAATAACAATTATTGGAGTTATTTTGAATTCTTATTGGAGTTGAAAAATGTGATTAGACAAGATGGTAGAGCTGATTTCACTCTATAATAGAGTGTATTTAACTCTATTTGGACTGGGACCAAATGTTATCCTGGTAGAGTATATTTTACTCTGCAAAATTTACTGTGTAGGATGAGCCAGATTTAAAAAACAGGTCTGAAGGGTATCTAGCTAGAAAACAATCTTTACTGAATCCAACACATGCCGGATTACCAACCCCGGTCTGAAGGAGGCCTAATCAGAATCAGAATCAAAATCAGTAAAGTTTTATTGCCATATGAGTGAACAAGTTCACAACATTAGGAAATGCCAAATAGGCAAAGATATCATTAGAAGTGTCTCGTACCATAGAAAGGATCCCATTGGAAGCAAATGTGTGTATATTTACTAGAGTCGGGCAAACCTAAAACCATAAACTAGATGAAAAGCAAATATATAGTTGTCTGAGTGTGTCACTGGATAGTGTGGTAGTTAGTTGTTCATATCTACTCATAGCAGTTCTCCTACAATCTTTAGTTGTGTCATTAAGGGCATGTGGCATAAAACTTATGACAACATGCTGATCCCCCACCCCCACCCTCGCCCAGTCACTCTGCATTTCGTGCCCCCATCACAAAATGAACTCGTGCCCCGTCACAAAAAGCGCTCCATTTTCTTGATGATATCACAAACCCATAGATTAACTGAGTTTTTGTAATGCCATCATGAACTGCCGTGAGACTGGGTTGATACTAGATCTGGTGTGGTGACCCCGAGCAAAAACAGGAGAAGCCAAAAGAAATTAAGACAGAGAGTCAGGCAAAGGAAGAGCTCCACAATGGTTACCAAAGTCAGAATTTGATTATAGAGATGCCGCAAAAACATCTTGTGGTTTGCAGTGTTTGAGGTCTTTAAATCTTATTTATTTTGGTTTTGTTTTTAATTGTGTATTCAGATATGCTGGAATTAAACAGACAATAAATAAATAAATAAAAATAAACTTGCATGTTTTATAAGCATTTGTAGAATGATGATGTTCTGTTGGGGGAGAATGATGCATGTTGTAGAACAGAAAACTGGGGACTCAGTCCTTGGCTATGCCTTTAATTTAAATTATCCTTGAGAAATACACTGTACCCCAAGCTCTTGCAAGTCCCAACCTGATTATAAATTGGAGGGGTTCAATTTAAAGAAAAGTGTCTGGCAGTAAGGACCACTGCCAAAGCTGATCACATTTAGCCTTTTTAATTTGTTGATGGAGCATTATGAATGAGTGCATTATATATGAAAAACTAAGATCCGGACAATGGAAGCATTCAATTAAATTATATTCCCTTCTATTCCACTCTGCTCCACTCTATTCTCCGCTATTCCACTCTGCTTTACCTGATCCTACTCTACCCTACGACACGTTACCCTATACGCTACTTTACTTTCCCCTACCCTGCCTTACAATACCCTACGGTCCTTGACAATGGCCTTCTCTCATTTTCCCTACTCTACTCTCCTTTATCTTACCCTACTCTCCTTTACAACACCCTACTCTACTTTACCCTACACTCTAAAAAATGAACCGTTGTCTCAATGAGAAAAACTGATGTAACAATTTGCATCGATTTTTTAAAAATTATTTCAACTTAAGTTATTTCCACTTAACTACAGAAGTCTTGTGGCATTAACTCAGTTGAAAATTGAAATAACTAAGTTGAAATAACTTACAAAAATCTACGCAAATTGTTACATCAGTTTTCTCATTGAGACAGCAGTTCATTTTTAGAGTGTACCCTACTCTCCTTTACCCTACTCTGTTTTATCCTCAACTTTAATCTACCCTAACTTAATCTGCTCTACCTCTAATGCTGCATGTCTGCTCTTTGTTACTTTGTTTTTAAGATCCACTATGGAATAAGTGTATCACATTTTTGTGATGACTTCACAGTGCTCCTTCTCTATAGCAATGTGTTCTCTGCACAGATATTTGATCAACTGGGTTTAGTTTGTTTATCTTGTGCATTTAATTTTATTGTATTTTTTTATATATTTTGTGAATAACTGTTTATATTGAAATAAATCTACTCTAAATACACTGTAAAAAAGAGAATGTTTGAACCAACTTTAAAAAGTGTTACAATTTGTAAAAACCTGAATGAATTAACTTGTTTGAACATAAGTTTGTAAGAGTTGATTCAACTTTCAAACCTAAGTTCAAACAACTTAATTCATTCAGGTTTTTACAAATTGTAACACTTTTTTAAGTTGGTTCAAGCATTCTATTTTTTCAGTGTACTCTTCCATATCCTACACTCTAAGAAATGAAACACTGGGGTTTTAAATGCAATTAATACTATTATTTTCAATATACCTGCAATTGTTAATTTTATAATGTTTCATTTGCTTTAATTAATTTTCAACTACAATATTGTTTGCACTTAATTGACAATGTTATGTGGAAAAAGTTACCTTATCAATTAAATTCAGCATTTTATTTCTTAGAGTGTACTCTGTTAACGTCATACTTTATTTTATTCAACCAAGTTTATTTTACTTCAGTAAATTGATTATTGGAGCGTGAATTGTTTAGTTGGGAACTCAGATGGTTTTTGATGACTAACTTACCAGGTTTTACAATGTAGTTGTCTTAAAAAGTGTCACAAGTGCTGTTTTTTATGCTGTACCCATTTGGGGATAACTTTCTCTGGAAAATCGCTCATTTTAGGTAAAAAAAAAAAAAAAAGCCTTAAATGACTTAGATGTCATATTCAGATGTCACTCAGGGCTGAGCACAACTGTCAAAAATAAAAAGGAGCTTTGATGTGATTTGGGAACAACAGGCCTGAAAGTGGAGAAGATGAACCTGTGCAACAAAAGAGGAAACACAAACCACAGAGGGAAGCTGAGATATATATGACACACTGAGAATAATCCCACGCGTAAAAGTGGAATACTGAGCTGGAGGCGGACATTCCCTGCCTCAGGACACACCCCCCCCCCCCCCCCCCTCTCTCTCTCTCTCTCTGTCTTTCTCTTATTGTTTCCCACACACTGGTTCTGTCGCCACCGGGCTTCGGCTTGACGAATGACCGAGAGAGAGAGAGAGAGAGTGAGAGAGAGAGAGAGAGAGAGTGAGAGAGAGAGAGAGAGAGTGAGAGAGAGAGAGAGAGAGAGAGAGAGAGAGAGAGAGAGAGAGAGAGAGAGAGAGAGAGAGAGAGAGAGAGAGAGAGAGAGAGAGAGAGAGAGAGAGAGTGAGTGAGAGAGAGAGCGCAGTCATTCTCCCCAGGAAATGCGTTAATTTCTTCTCTTGTTCCACATATGAATCCTTCCGAGGGGGCGCGGCTGGATTATTTCTGTGAGGTTTTGTGTCACAGACAGACAGACAGAGTGGCTGCTAATTGGGATGAGAGTTGAGCAAAGTGAGCCGGCGGCGGATTGTACCTTTAAAGCTTCTTAACGCAGGTGGTGTCGGGAAAAGCGCGCAAACGGAGAGTTGCCGGTCCCCCAGTGGAAAGCCACCGTGGGCACAGGGGTGGGGGGGCGAGGATCAGGTGTCCGTGGGTGGGTGTGGAGGCGATCTGAGCGGACACGGAGGTAGTTATGGTTCGTGGAACCTGTGCGCGATGAAGTGGCTCCACGGGCGTTCCAGGCTTTAGACCGAGGGGACGCAGGAGGAGGAGGAGGAGGAGACTCGGCGAGAGCGCACCGAACGATACCCAGATCCCTTCGCGTAGGGATGGAGAGCACCGGAGCGCACGGGAAAACCCGGCTCGACCCCACGGCCGGGAGCGCAAAGGTGTCCGGGAGGAGCGCGCCGCGCCGGGGCCACCTCCACCTGCTGCAGCGCGCGCTGATTTTTGTCGTCGCGCTCACGATACGACCTCAGGTAAGCCACCGATTAAGTATAAGTACTATATTTGTCCGGCTGACTTTTTAACAGCGTGATTTTTCTGACAGCTGCGTGAAAACAGCCAGTAGTGGAGTCCACACGCTGTGTTTTTGGCTCCGATCTGCTCCTTGCCTTCGCTCTGCCCACCTGTTGTCCGGCGCGCCGTTAAATCTGTATCACACCCCACAGGAATAAACCTGTTTACAAAGATCTCCCAACACAAGGAAAACAAATATGTACCCATGGCATCACATCTTTTTTACTGAGTGCATGTCAAACAGCAGAAACTGCACTAATTAAACACACCACAGCTCTAAAATAATACCCACCTCAGTATTAATGTACAAGTCAACCATGAGTCTGTTATGGTGTTTTTGACTGTGTGACTATCATGTGACTTTATTTGGAGGTCATTCATACCAATCAATCACAAATATTTTGCTGATCAGTATATGCTTTAGATCATCCATCTATACTTCTTCGTTACTGAGATATTTATACAAAAATACTGTAGGTGTTTTTTCAAACACATTTTCCGTGACCATACTCCTGCATATCACCTCTAGTAAGTCTCTTCAGCTTCTCCCTTGTGTCACTTGGGGTCGCCACAGCAGATCCAGGGTGGATGTTGATTTGGTGCAAGTTTTATGCTGGATGCCTGATGCAACTCCACATTACATGGAGAATGTACAGGGGTGGTCTTCTTCAAGCAGGAACATTCAGCACTGGAAACAAGTGTACAAACCGCTTTTCCATCACTCTTGCCCACCTCTTGATATCTATCCAAGTATTCTCACCAGTTTTGAAGGAAATCAGTCCATCTCTTTTTGAGTTATCTTGTCGTCCCCCCCCCCCCCCCCACACACACACATATCAGTGAAAACAATACCCTGCTATCGCCACTTGTTCATGCTGTGTCATAAATAAATCTACACTAGGATCCAACCATGATGGAGAATTAACTTATTTCCTCTGTAAACTGGACGCAGAATGTTGACTGTACATCTACATTTTCACCTTTAAAGTATTCAGCAAAACATAGGGATCCACAGGCTCTAGACTAACCCAAAATACATACCAAACGATAAATGTCACCTGTCCTCAGTTTCTCCGTGATTGAAGTTAAACACATGCATAGATGTGCACAGAGGCCACTTGGCTTATAATATATAGATTATTCACACAATGTGGATCATGATTTATCTCAAAGTCACAAATTTGTCAAGATGTTTTAAACTTTCTTGATTGGTGAAAAGGTTCTACAGCAATACTTTAAAGATTAAACCTATTCTCAGGCCCTGATGGGGCATCTGATTTTGACATATATATTTCACCAAAAACATAAGCAGTCATACATTACAAATCAGCAATAGGAGACCTTGGAGAAGTTTTGGTTGTCATTCAGTTCTGATTGTAGCCACCAGGGGGCAGATTGTCTAAAATTTAGTGTATGCCTGGTGTTCATGGATCTTGACAAAGCTTGCTTTTGTACATTACACCTTGCTAAAATCTTGCACAACTTTAAGGACAAGGAAGGCTTCCAACAGAGGTGTTTTTCCTGTGGCGGAGCGTCGTGGCGGCTGCGAGCCGACGCTGCAATCCGTCCGCACGTCTTTCATTAAAAAAATCTCCTTTAACAGTGGAATATCCGGATAAAATGCTGAAACCGACTTCTTCTGAAACTTCTCTGTTCTCTCACGACGTCCTGGATCAATAGAGCCTGAAATGTGGAGGTTTTCAGCTTGAAACAGGCTGACGACGGCGCCTGGGAGTGCTGCGCGACGTTCCACTGCGTGGGAAGTCCTTAAAGCGACAGTATCACCTCAAAATCTCTCATCAGCCGTTAAAAATTTCACCGAAAACCAGCTTAATTTTTCGAACCGTGTCCACTTCGATGTGTCTCACAGGTTTAGAAAAAATTTTGATCAAACAAAGCGCCAGTCTCTCAGCAACTTCTCAGACAAAGGAATTCCGACGAGGGGCTGGACGACTCCTCCCACAAGGAGTGCTCACAGGCGAATGACGTCACCGACAGGCGTGGAACAACTCACGCATGCGCACGAGGGTTCAAGCATGTCTGATGTAAAAACATATGAATGAAATCCATAGTTTTTGAAAAAAATAAAAAGGACCTATACTTTATGGACAGACCTCGTATGTCCTGTGTATGTCTTCAGTATGTGTTCAGGCAGTGATGCGGATCTCATCCGCAGCAGGATTTTTGAGCCGCTCAAAAATCTGACAGGGCCCTAAACTGAGAGATCGGGGGAGAAGCACCTTAGCATCTTAGTCAGGGAGGTGACCAGGAACCCAATGGTCACTCTAGTATTCCTCTGTGAAGAGTGGAGAACCTTCCAGAAGGACAACCATCTCTGCAGCAATCCACCAATCAGGCCTGTATGTTAGAGTGGCCAGATGGAAGCCAAAAGGCACCTAAAGGTCTCTCAGACCATGAGAAACAAAATTTGATGAGACAAAGATTGTACTCTTTGGCGTGAATGCCAGGCATCATGTTTGGAGGAAACCAGGCACCATCTACAGTGAAGCATGGTGGTGGCAGCATCATGCTGTGGGATGTTTTTCAATCACAGGAACTGGGAGACTAGTCAGGATTGAGGGAAAGATGAATGTCGCAATGAACAGAGACATCCTGGATGAAAAACCTGCTCCAGAGTGCTCTTGACCTCAGACTTGGGTGATGGTTCATCTTTCAGCAGGACAATGACCCTAAACACACAGCCAAGATATCAAAGGAGTGGCTTCAGGACAATTCTGTGAATGTCCTTGAGAGATCTGAAAATGCTGTGCACCGATGCTCCCCATTCAACCTGATGGAGCTTGAGAGGTGCTACAAACAGGAATGGGCAAAACTGCACAAAGATAGGTGCACCAAACTTGTGGCATCATATTCAAGGAGGCTGTAATTGCTTCCAAAGGTGCATCAACAAAGTATTGAGCAAAGGGTGTGAATACTTATGTACACGTGATTTGTTATTTTTAATTTATAATAAATTTGCAAAAAAAAAAAAAAAAAAAAATCTTTATTCATGTTGTCATTATGGGGTGTTGTGAGTAGAATTTTTAGGGGAAAAATTACTCAATTTTAAAATAAGGTGGTAAAACAACAAAATGTGGAAAGAGTGAAGTGCTTTGAATACTTTCTGGATACACTGTAGATCATGAAGTCTAAAAGGAGCAATTTCAGACCTAAACTCTGCTCATAATAGTGGCGCTCCTACACACATAAATTGAGCTGAACGATATGGATTGTTGGGAGGCCAATACCAGTACTAATATTAGGAAGTAAAATATTTACAGTGCCAATATAGCTATCAATATGTACATAAAAATGGCAATGATACCTAACATTTTGTTATCAAATCCTTATGATAAAGAATTGTAATGCAAGCTTGATGTTTTACAACTTAACTCTCAGGGGTGCAGGGGCATTTTCTAATTTTTACCATGCTTTCATTATTCCCCATTTTAAGGCACTTTACCATTATTCTTTTTAAGTATAATGCCCATGTGTTACATATCAAAATGTTGACAACAGTTTCAACTTTCAAATGGAAAGGTAAGTCCCTTTGGCTGCTCCCTGGGTCACTACAGGAAATCCAAGGTGGATCTGCATACTGAATTGGTGCAAGTTTTATGCTGGATACCCTTCCTGAACATAACTCTACATTACATGGAGAAATGTGGCAGGGGTGGGGTTTGAACCAGGAACCTTCTGCACTGAAAGCAAGTGTACTAACCACTTGGCCACCACCCCATATTTTTCAAGAATACTATGTAGAAATAATTACAGTAGGCTTAAAAAACAAAACAAAACAAAACAAAACATGAACATGCATCATGCATCTTTAGAAAATTCTTCAAATCTTTATTGAAAATACACTTTTTTTTCATGTGGATGAATTGTGCTGGTGCTAGATTTTCTGCATTTTCTCCTTTGAGGGAGCTGCGCTTTGTTTAATAGATACTGCCAGTGGTGCTGAACACCCTTTCACTTGGCACAGAGGAGAGTGGACAGGAGTGCTGTCTCCTAGCCTGGTCTGATAGTCTGATGTGGCTGAGGTTGTTCTTCCACAGCTCCAGTGGGCTACTGCCTCTTTCTGTCTCTGACTGGCTCCCTTATGTATCTCCCAAACTCTTCAAGGATCTCCTCAGGTGCCTGTTCATGACTGGTTGAAGTTAGCATGCTGTCATGCTGACTGTCCAGAACATTGTGGACATGGTGTTTTTCCCACTTTGTTTAGTTTGTAAAATAAAAGTTTTCATATCGACAAAAATAACAGTATGTTTGTTAAAGACTCATATTAGCCGATGTTATCAGCCAACCAATATATGGGTCAGATGCCGCACGTAAACACTAATTTGAAAGTTCTTGAAGGATGTTTCACACCAGCTTCCAACAACACTTGGTTGTAAAATGTAGGGAAAGCCAGATCTCCCAAAACTATGACCCCTTTAAGGAGCACGCTTTCGTAGATTACATTAGATTGGATAGAACTTTATTGATGACTCTTGGGATGACTCTCAGAGAAATTGAGGTTCCAGCAGCATTGTATAGCAGCACACAGGGTAAGAAGCACACAGAGTATCACAAGTGAAAATAACAAAGAAAAACAGTTTCCAATATAAATACACAATATAAATACCAGATATACTGCTTGCTACTGCTTTACTGGCTACTACTGTTCTTCTCATTCCCGACCTCTATCTTCCTGTAACTCCTCCTTTCCCAGAGAGAGTGCAGGTTTATTTCAAATGATCTTGTCTTAGAAGTCGTAGTCATTTTTATTTTTAATTAATATGTTGACTACTTTTATGATTAGTTCTCTTTCTTTATTTCTTCCATAATTAAATTACTGGAACTGTTTGCTGATGAGCCCCAAAACCACCAAATATGTCACAGTCTAATCAGTGTATATCTACCATGTATTCCATTTCTGAATCTGCTTATTTCTGTTAAGGGTCACGGGGGGTGTGTGGAGCCTATCCTAGTAGTCATTGGGTGGGAGGTGAGGTACACGCTGGACAGAAAGGCAGTCTATCGCAGGGCTGACAAATAAAGAAAAACAAACACATTCCACCTGTTGTCAATTTAGAGTCACCTAACCTGCATGTCTTTGGAAGTGGGAGGAAGCCGGGGTGCCTGTAGGGAACCCTCCCAGACACAGGGAGAACAAGCAAATTCCACACAGAAAGGACAGGATCAGACGCGAACCCAGCACCTTCTTACGAGGAAACAATAGTACTAACCACTAAGGCACCGTGCTGCCCAGCATATCTACCAGTTTTTGTTAATAAATTTCTTTTAGGACTTTGAGCGTGTGTGTGTGTGTATCAGACAGCTGTGCATGTGTCTCTGTGCACCTATGCAGCCTCTTCAGGAACATCACACTCCCTCCTCACTCTGACCGCACTGCAGTTTGCAGCACGTTGCTGGTGATCGTTTATAGTGCAGAAGATGAGAGAGCCTCCTGAGCAGGAGATACCAGGCTGAGAACCGAGAGAGAAAAGTGCAGCAGTCTGTAGTGTTGGGGGGGATTCTGGAATCACCACACTGACAAGATCATCATCCAGCTTTGTAGGATAGGAAATAAACAAATATGACAAAACAGGTTGTTTTTCCAAAAGCTTTAAAGTTTTGTGAAACATACATCAAACGAGCTAAATTTAATTACTTTCATGAATGGCATATTTTGTTCCAGAATAAATTGGGGTGGGGGGTGGGTGGGGGTGATGGCACCACTGTCAGAAGTATATAGAAGGCCAGAAGGAGTTGGATTGTATGTTTGTGAATTCAGAGAAAGTTTATGACAGGGTGACAAAAGAAGAGTTCTGGTATTGTATGAGGAAATCTGGAGTGGGAGAGAAGTATATGAGAGTGGTGCAGAATGTGTACAAGGACAATGTGACAGGTGTGAGATACAAAGTCCACTATAAAAAGGGGAGGTGATGGTCTAGTGGTTAAGCGTTGGGCTTGAGACCAAAGGATCCATGGTTCAAATCCCAGCCTGACTGGAAAATCACTAAGGGCCCTAGGGCAAGGTCTTTAATCCCCTAGATGCTTCCGGTGTGTAGTGAGTACCTTGTGTGGCAGCACCCTCATATCGGGGTGAATGTGAGGCATTGTCGTAAAGCACTTTGAGCATCAGATGCAGATGGAAAAGTTCTATATAAATGCAGTCCATTTAAAAAGTTTCCCTGTTCATTTACAGTAAAGTACTGGCAACTACAGTTGTCACCTTTACAGTGTTGTTACCTCTACAGTGTGCCTACTGTAAAATACTCAAGGATTATTAACCGAGCGTGAGTTCTGTACGGGAAAATATCAATCTGAGGTGTAAGTACAGACCGAGTGTTAGTGAGCCTGTGTGAAAAACACCGAGCTCTGATAATCCCGTACAGACCAAGCAAGCAAGGTTAATAGGTTGTGTTTTATATGGCTATATATATATATATATATATATATATATATATATATATATATATATATATATATATATATATATATATATATATATATATATATACGAGGTCTGTCCATAAAGTATTGTACCTTTTTATTTTTTTCAAAAACTATATGGATTTCATTCATATGTTTTTACGTCAGACATGCTTGAACCCTCGTGCGCATGCGTGAGTTTTTCCACGCCTGTCGGTGACGTCATTCGCCTGTGAGCACTCCTTGTGGGAGGAGTCATCCAGCCCCTCGTCGGAATTCCTTTGTCTGAGAAGTTGCTTAGAGACTGGCGCGTTGTTTGATCAAAATTTTTTCTAAACCTGTGAGACACATCGAAGTGGACATGGTTCGAAAAATTAAGCTGGTTTTCAGTGAAAATTGTAACGGCTGATGAGAGATTTTGAGGTGATTCTGTCGCTTTAAGGACTTTTCACGGTGCAAGACGTCGCGCAGCGCTCTCAGGCGGCGTCATCAGCCTGTTCAAGCTGAAAACCTCCACATTTCAGGCTCTATTGATCCAGGACGTCGTGAGAGAACAGAGAAGTTTCAGAAGAAGTCGGTTTCAGCATTTTATCCGGATATTCCACTGTTAAAGGAGATTTTTTTAATGAAAGACGTGCGGATGGATCCGCGCGTCGGGACGCAGCCGACGCGGTGCGGCGGCACAGGAAAAACACCTCCGTGTTGATAACCATTTGTAAAATCCAGGCGGCTTTTGATGGCTTTCAGTGGAGTGAGTATATGAGAAATTGTTTAACAGGCAGGACATGTTCCAACTTGTCCTTAAGGCTTTCAACAGAGGTGTTTTTCCTGTGGCGGAGCGTCGCGGCGGCTGCGTCCCGACGCGCGGACCCGTCCGCACGTCTTTCATTAAAAAAATCTCCTTTAACAGTGGAATATCCGGATAAAATGCTGAAACCGACTTCTTCTGAAACTTCTCTGTTCTCTCACGACGTCCTGGATCAATAGAGCCTGAAATGTGGAGGTTTTCAGCTTGAACAGGCTGATGACGCCGCCTGAGAGCGCTGCACGACGTCTCGCACCGTGAAAAGTCCTTAAAGCGACAGAATCACCTCAAAATCTCTCATCAGCCGTTAAAATTTTCACTGAAAACCAGCTTAATTTTTCAAACCGTGTCCACTTCGATGTGTCTCACAGGTTTAGAAAAAATTTTGATCAAACAATGCGCCAGTCTGTCAGCAACTTCTCAGACAAAGGAATTCCGACGAGGGGCTGGACGACTCCTCCCACAAGGAGTGCTCACAGGCGAATGACGTCACCGACAGGCGTGGAAAAACTCACGCATGCGCACGAGGGTTCAAGCATGTCTGACGTAAAAACATATGAATGAAATCCATATAGTTTTTGAAAAAAATAAAAAGGACCGTTACTTTATTGACAGCCCTCGTATATATATATATATATATATACATATTACATACATGAACGTACAGTATCACCCAAATTTAAAAGCTGCTGATGGTTTTGGGCTCGTAGTCAGAGACCTGTTCACTTCACTTCCTTGAAGAACTTGCTAACAGATGGTCCAGTCGTTAGCTGGTAAGCTTTCAGTCTCTGTGTTTTTTGTCTGATGCTGTTTAGAGTGGGGCCAAAAAAAAAGTATTTAGTCGGCCCCTGATTGTGCAAGTTCTCCTACTTAGAAAGATGAGAGAGGTCTGTAATTTTCAACATAGGTACACTTCAACTATGTATGGAAGCCCGTTTGCGCCACTTGAAAAAAAAAGTTTTTCTGATTAATTGCGACATAGTATCTCACAATTCTGACTTATTATCTCACAATTCTGAGTTACTATCTCGCATTTCTGACTTAAAATCTCACATTTCTGACATTATCTCACAATTCTGAGTTACTATCTCGCATTTCTGACTTAAAATCTCACATTTCTGACATTATCTCACAATTCTGAGTTACTATCTCGCAATTCTGACTTATTATCTCACAATTCTGACTTATTATCTCGCAATTCTGACTTATTATCTCACAATTCTGAGTTACTATCTCGCAATTCTGAGATACTTTATGTTACGAAATGCACTGCCCCCTACATGGTCATTCCATTCGATCACTGAAAGCTATTTTCGGTGTGGTTTCACAAACAGTGAGATTTGGACGCTATTACATGAGGAGGATGACATTGAAATAAGCCTCCGAACTTTACAAAGAACTTTGGCAAGGAACCATCTCTGGCGCAGGCGAAATAAAACGGATGTTGTCGAGGTGGCGGAGTTCATCCATCAGCAGTTACAGATGTTGGGTCAACAACACGGCTACAGATGGATGCACCAGAAGTGAGGGATGCCTGGCATAACCACGGACAGACAAACTGTCCGTCTGTTGTTAAGACTCATGGATGGTGGTGGCGTAGATTTACGTGCAAGGCATCGCTTGAGACGTGTTGTGCCGGATTCAGCACACCTGCCGTGAAAAGCACCCCCTTCACGGGAACGCGCATTTGAACCTCGTCGCCTTTAAACTCACATTTAACAGCACAGATACACAGTTTGCGCAACAAAAACGTACACAAATCAATATGATCCTTATTCTAGCTCACGTTGTCTCCAGATATGTGGGAGTGAACAGAATATGTTCATATTTATGAGCACTAATTGGCTGGTTTTGTTCAGTAGGAATGAAGCGTCTGATATTATCATGTTTATTTTATGACGTTTCATCACACAATGGTGTCTGTTTTAGTGTTTATTTGTTTAAATGGTTTTAATTTTATTCATTGACGTTATAAATGAATATGCAGCTTGAATCACTGTGGAACGTTTGAGGACCCTGTCAGTGGCGGTCCTAGAGTGATTTACTCCCCGGGTGAAACCCCCTGCGTGCCCCCCCCGCACACTAACATGGCCACCACCTCCGCCCCACCACCCATGAAAACACTAACTTCGTCCAGAACACCCACAATCCCACAAATTAACTTACAACAACTATTTTCAAGAACAAATTTCCGGATTTACGTAATGACTACTGCAATAACAAACACAAAGAAATAGGCACAGTCTAATGTGTCATCATCCATGAACTTATCTGCAATGGTCATCTCAAAAGTTTGCAGGAGGGCATCATAATTGTTTGCCACAGTGCTCACTATCCGTGATGTGAAATTCCATCGAGTAGGAGCATTTCAGGGCAACCTTGAGCAACCTGCAGACTCAAGAAAAGACATCCTCTTTGTGGATTTTGAGAAAAATGTGGCAAACCCAGAGAGTGATGCAAAAAATATTCTGCACTCAGATAAGCATTTAGCCCCCTGAGACAGAACCAGATTCAGTCTGTGTGCATAGCAATGCACAAACATTGCACTGGGGGCTATTGCTTTAACTTTGGCCTGCAAACCATTGAGAGCTGAAGCCATGACAGCAGCCATGGCTTCTTCGTAAGGAAGACTATCAAATGGTTTCGCCAAATCCGGTCCACAACATTCAAATTGTCTGCCATTATGTGCAGCTTGCTACCTAGCTAGCTCGCTAGCTGGGACTGGCGCGAGGCTAGTGTGAAGTTTGTCCACCTGTGAGTGCTTTGTGATGGTGGAGGAGCTCAGCAGCACCCGCTGCTCGGTAGGGACAGAAACTGTGATAGAAGTCAGAAAGAGTGATAGAAGTCAGTCTCCAAACACAAGCCGCTACAAAAAACCCCACCAGAAATAGAAGCTCGATTTGTCGCTAGTCGTTTTTAACAAAGAAAATGCCGCTAAGAGGATTAGGAAAGTCTCCGGTTGAACTCAGAACAGAATGAAAATTAAAAAATGCTCCCACTGATGTTTACACCAAAAGATCGTTGATTCGCTCATTTCACTGTCAATCAAAAAGGGATTCAGCCTCAGACAGATCATCCAATCATCATGCAGAAGCTGAGCGTCCGGGCCAGCCGAGGCCAGCCCACTGCCCCATAGACCCCCAGACATGCTGAGGGTCCGATGGACGGGACAACGGCCAGCATTTATCCAATGACTCGTCTCGTTTCGCTGCATACTTTGTGTCGCTATTGAAGTCTGTGGACACTCAGCGTCCACACTGTTTAAAGCACTGTGAAGCTGCGGGAATGAGTGAGAGGACAGCCGCGTCGTTACCAGTGATAAGAAGCTGATTCTGAGCAAAAGTTGAGTGCGTTGTAACCACGAACCCCCCCGTCAGGACAACCCCCCCCACCCCAGTTTTTTTTTTTGTTTGTTTTTTTTTTGGACAGGTTTTTTTTTTGTTGTTGTTGGTTTTTTTTTTTGTTTTGTTTTTTTTCCCCGCACGGTCATGCCCCCCCGCGATGCCGCCCCGGTCGGCCCACCTCCAGGACCGCCCCTGGACCCTGTTGAAATTAGCGTCCATTCCTATTGTTTGTATATGTATTATGTCTGTATATAATATATTAATTTATTCAGAGTATCCTCATCATCATCAGAATTATTATTATTATTATTATTATAAAAATGTACACAAAACAATGGTTATCATTCCATGTAATAGTAACTCAGAATTGCGAGATAATAAGTCAGAATTGCGAGATAGTAAGTCAGAATTGCGAGATAGTAAGTCAGAATTGCGAGATAGTAACTCAGAATTGTGAGATAATAAGTCAGAATTGCGAGATAATAAGTCAGAATTGCGAGATAGTAACTCAGAATTGCGAGACAGTAACTCAGAATTGTGAGATAATAAGTCAGAATTGTGAGATACTATCTCGCAATTAATCAAAAAAACTTTTTTTCAAGTGGCGCAAACAGGCTTCCATAACTATGAGAGACAAAATGAGAGAAAAAAAAAATCCAGAAAATCACATTGTAGGATTTTTAAGGAATTTATTTGTAAATTATGGTGTAAAATAAGTATTTGGTCACCCACAAACAAGTAAGATTTCCAAGCTGGCTACCCATGGATTAAACAGTGACCCAAGCTAACAGTGTACCAAATTTGGTGTAGATATGATGAAATCTGTAGATTTCTATAAGCCTGCCAGCCTCTCTCTCTCTCTCTCTCTCTCTCTCTCTCTCTCTCTCTCTCTCTCTCTCTCTCTCTCTCTCTCTCTCTCTCTCTCTCTCTCTCTCTCATTCAAATTCAGTGGACTGTTATTGACACAGGAAGCATACATTTACATTGTCAAAGCAAGTGTTACATAGACCAAAAAATAACAATGAAGATGTACATGCAGTTAACAATATTGCACAGTAAATAAATATGTAAACATGAGATATGGGATTGAAATAATATAACCCCAATTCCAATCAAGTTGGGACTTTGTGTAAAATGTAAATAAAAACAGAATATACTCACTCATGATTTGCAAATCCTCTTCAACCTATATTTAATTGAATACACCACAAAGACAAGATATTTAATGTTCAAACTGATAAACTTTATTGTTTTTGTGCAAATAGTTGCTCATTTTGAAATGGATGCCTGCAGCACGTTTCAAAAATGCTGGGACAGTGGTATGTTTACCACTGTGTTACATCACCTTTCCTTCTAACAACACTCAATAAGCATTTGGGAACTGAGGACACTAATTGTTGAAGCTTTGTAGGTGGAATTCTTTCCCATTCTTGCTTGATGTACGATTTCAGTTGTTCAACAGTCCGGGGTCTCCGTTGTCGTATTTTGCGCTTCATAATGCACCACACATTTTCAATGGGCGACAGGTCTGGACTGCAGGCAGACCAGTCTAGTACCCACACTCTTTTACTACGAAGCCACGCTGTTGGCAATGTTTTGCTGAAATAAGCAGGGACGTCCCTGAAAAAGATGGTGTCATCACAGATGTGTAAGTTGCCCATACCATGGGCACTAACACACCCCCATACCATCACAGATGCTGGCTTTTGAACTTTGCGCTGGTAAGTAAGTAAGTTAATTACTTTACTGTTTACTGTTAATTACTGTTAACCATTCCTGCTTCAGTCTCCCAACTCTTTCAGTTGGGGGACACAGGGGAGATCCATCCTCCAGGGCCGAAGGCAGCTCTTCCTCCGGGGTTAACTCCCTCGAACATTCCACGCTGCTATTGTGTGGCACGGCACAAACAAAGCAGGCAGTATTGTGCTGGAGAGTTGCTGCTTTAATTATAAACTATACTGTATACAGCATGAGCCCGGCTACCTGCCCGACCTCCGTCACCAGAACTTCTCCACAGACATTACACTGCTACATGCATGCTCTCAGCGGCGTGCGCCACGGTCACGCGCACGCACTCGCTCTCTCTCAGTCACGTTCACACACACACACACACACACACACACACACACACACACACACACACACACACACACACACACACACACACACACACACACACACACACACACACACACACACACACACACACACACACACACACACACACACACTCACTGAGCTAAACACAACACATTAGACCCATCCCACAACACTACCCCCACCATGGACTGGCAATTAGCAATAATTCCATTCCATATTAAAGAAAAGTTACCACACAATCTCTATTAATGTAGGCCTAAATATGTGAAGAGATAGCTGTGTTCAACCAGTACATTCTAATGTACACATAAAGTAGGTAGGTTTAACTGTAAGCACAAGTGTCTAAGCAGTGATAAATTTGAGCTCATTACACAATGAACAAGTGAGTAGAAATATATATAGAAAAATGCAATGACCTTGTTAGAAAAGAGAGTACATTACATATTAAGCTACATTTCTACGACAGTCTGGAATAACTGACTGGTCTTATAATCACAATGCATTCAAATGTTACTGCAAGAATATAAAACATTGTCTCTTCAGCTTTTTTGTTTTAAACAATGAAAAAGTGCTTTGTAACAAAAATGCAAAACATTGTAAACAAGACTAGAGTCTCAATAGAACTATAACGTCTCTAGTGCAAATATTAACTTCAAAAGTGACTTACTCAGTGACCCAGTCCCCATACCGATATGGTCTCCTGTGCTGACGTTCAGGACGTGACACGGGCTGACTCTGGTGGTCTGGCTCCTCCTCCGCACACCCACCATGGTCAAATATCACATGGGAAGGAGTGGATGGAAGCAACCCGATGACACTGGAGTCGTTGGCAGGTGGAATAGACGGCTGGGAGCTGCTGGGGCCATCACTGGAGGCAGTAGAGTAGAGGTGGTGCAGGCCGAGGTCCTGGAATGCTGGGTCTTCGTTCAAAGCTGGTGGCTGGCTCTCAGAAGGTGTCCAGTTATGGGCTTGGTCCAGTACCTAGGTGCTGTCCAGGGGCTCACAGCTGCGGTAGTGTTTCAGTTGGTCATGGTGGACGACTTTGACTTTGGATCTTGGGCTCTTTTGGATCCTGTAGACCAGATCGTCCAGCTGTCCCATGACAAAGAAAGGTCCTTCATAGGAGGGGAGAAACTTTTGGACTTTGTTTCTGAGATGACGAGTTCCTTTGATCAGATTCCACACAGCATCTCCGACTTTATACTGTGCGTGGAAAGCATTTTTGTCATATTGTCTTTTAGCACGTGTGACTGACTCACCCAGGGCTTCACGAGTGATGCTGTGAGCCACTCCATTCCAGCCGCTCACGCATTTGTTGTACAAACTCTGGGGCTGAAAGTGCACAGTCAGAGTCCGGGGGCAAACCAGCAACCAGGTCCACAGGCTCATTTATTTCATGTCCAAACATCATGTAGTTAGGGGTGAAGCCAGTAGAACTGTGCTTGGTCGCTCTGTAGGCCATAGCTGCATATGGGATCATCAAGTCCCAATCCCAGTGGCAATGTTCCGCAGTGGAGGCCAGAATCTTTTGTAGAGTGGCATTGAAACATTCAACTTGGCCGTCGGACTGTGGTCTGAAAGGTGTCGTGTGGGTTTTCTCAGTGCCAAACAGACGGCACATTTCCTGAAAAACCTCGGATTCAAAATTGCGTCCTTGATCGCTGTGTAGCGAGTGAGGCATTCCGAAACGACACACCCATTCGGTTGCAACGACCTGTGCCACTGTCACAGCTTTTTCATCAGGGATGGCAAAAGCTTCAGTCCATTTAGTGAAGTATTCCTGTATGACAAGCACATAACAGTTTTTGCGTTCTGTCTCGTTAAGTGGGCCCATAATGTCCAGTGCAATGGGCTCCATGGGGGCTCCAACCCTGACAGTTCCCATGGGTGCTTGAGAGGTTTTGTGGGGTCAGGCTCTGCACGCACAGTTTGTACAAGTCCGGCACCAGAGGGCAACATCTTCCCTCATGTGGTACCAGTAGTATCGGGTTTGAAGTCTGGCCACAGTCCATTCAATACCAAAATGTCCACCTACTGGCCCCTCATGCAATTGGCGCATAACATCGGGTTGCATTTTGCGTGGCAGGACAATTTGTGGATAGAACTGTGTGTCATCCAAACAATAAAAACGACAGACCAGGACTCCATCTCGGAAGTACAGTCTTTTCCATTGACTCCAATACATTTTGGTGGCTGGGCTGCATGGGGTGACGGTAGTCCAAGGGGGGCGCTCACTGCTGGCCTCTAACCAGGATCTGACAGGGGAAATGTCTGGATCAGATGCTTGGGCCTGGCGCAACTCATCCATAGTCCAGCCGGGAAACAGTGTAGTCTCATTTGTATCAGTCACATAGATTGTCTCTGTTTGTTTTAAAGTGTCAGTGGCAGTAATGTTTTCGCTTACCCCCACCGGACTCAATGCTGCGGTTGTGGGGCATGCCACTACGCCCACCGGACTCAACGACAGGGAGCTGGTGTTGCAGTCCAAATCACACTGAATCGCTTGGTGACTCTTAGCATTTTGCTGTGAGGAGGGCTCCTGCAGGCTACAAGGGCAGGATTGGCATCAGGGCCTGCGAGAAAGGCTGTCAGCATTAGTGTGTAAACGACCTGGGCGGTGAAGGATGTCAAACTCGTACTTGGCCAGCTTCTCAAGCCACCGGGCTAACTGACCTTCTGGCTTTTTCATTTTGGTTAGCCAATGGAGACTGCTGTGGTCACTATGCACCTTGAAGGACCGCCCAAGCAGATACTGACGGAAATGTGACGTGAAATCTACAATGGCGAGCAGCTCTCGTCTTGTAGTGCAATAGTTCTGTTCAGTCTTAGAGAGTTTGCGGCTGCCGTATGCCAACACACAGTTAGCACCATCTTGCATTTGCGATAGGACGGCGCCGATGCCTGTGTCACTAGCGTCGGTGTCACCACCACCATCTCACCACGGTCCAGCGGATAGCCTAAGACAGGGGCAGTGGTAAGGCGTTCTTTGAGTATGTCAAAGGCTTCTTGGTGTTCCGCGTGCCACTGAAAGTGTGCATTTTTCTTTGTCAGGTTGTGTAATGGTTCAGCAATCAAGGCAAAGTCTTTCACAAACCTGCGGTAGTAGGAGGCGAGGCCAATGAAACGTCTGACCTCCTGGACAGATGTGGGAGTAGGCCAAGTTTGGACTTTGTGGACCTTATTGGGGTCTGTGGCTACACCACGCTCGGATACAATGTGACCTAGATTGGTGACTTGGCAGCGAAACAGGCAGCATTTGGTTGGCTTTAGTTTGAGGTTTGCTTGTTTAAATCTCTGGCACACTTGGTGCAACCTCTGCAGCATCTGGGGCACGTCCTTGGCCAGTACGATGATGTCGTCCAGATAGACGAGGCAGGTCTCCCACTGCATGCCAGCTAGGACGCGGTCTATGAGGTGCTGAAACCTCGCCGGCGCATTGCATAAGCCAAATGGCATGACGTTCCATTCAAATAGTCCATTTCGCGTACAGAAGGCAGCAGCACGCTGGGCTCTGGGTGTTAGTTCGACTTGCCAGTATTCTGAGGCGAGATCCAGAGTGCTGAACCATTTGGCAGTGGCAAGTGTGTCCAGGGTGTCTTGGATGCGGGGCAGCAGGTACGCATCGGTGATGATGCGGCCGTTGAGGGCCCTGTAATCAACACACAGGCGGTACGTACCATCCTTTTTATGAACCATAACGATTGGTGAGGCCCAACTGCTGTGGCTGCGGGAGGCGAGGCTGCTTTGGAGGCTCTCATGGATCTGCTGGTCTGCATCCTGCTGCTTGTCCCCAGCCATCCGACAAGGTGGTTGCTTCACTGGAGCCCCAGGCCGGGTGATGATATCGTGCTGCACAAGGCTGGTCCGACCCAAGTCACCAGGTCCCCTGGAAAAGACACTTTCATATGCACATAACAGGTTAGACAGTTCAAGTTTTTCACAGTCATTAAGGTCAACGGAGCTCTGAGCATAAAGTTCTTGGAGATGCTCCGGCACTGCAGGGGAGCTGGTTGGACGGTCTGCCGCCGTGGGGACACGAGGTGGCGGCACAATTTCAGCCGGTTGGAGGAGGCCTGCAATAGGACTTTCTTTAATAGTCACAGTCTTGTTGCCAAGGTTAAAGAGGCATAGTGGAACAACAGTAGTGGGCTTAGTGTCAGCTAGGGCTCTGGCAATGAGTACTTTATGCTTCTCAACAAAACCTTTTGTGGGGCTAAGCATCATGTCTCCCTGAGCAGCTTTGTTACAATGCACAGTGCCCTTGACAAGGTACTCTTGTCCGGGCTCAACCACAACAGTCCTGGCTACTCTCACAGCATGCGACTTTGGGAAGGCCTCAGGGTGAAAGTAGGGCACTTCCTCTCCAAACAGAACTATGTGGTGCTTACTGAAATCCAGACGGGCCTCTGCTTGGGTGAGGAAAGGGTGACCAAGCAGCACTTCGTGACCCGCAATATCTGCCACTAGAAAGTCCACTTCGATTTGAGGGTTGTTGACGCTGATAGGTACTTTGGCTTCGCCAAGGACTGGTACATCTCCGGGTCCCACGCCGACCAAGGTCTCAATGATGGATAACTGAAGCGGAGGCCTCATCTCTGGATGAATGGCGTTGTAATGATGAAGGGGCAGCACGCTCCTCCACGCCCCACTGTCCAAGACTGCGCACACCTCCAGCTCGTACATGTGCAGGTGGATGCTCATTTCACAATTCTGTTCTTTAAGGTGGAGCACAGTGGCCTGGGAGTTTTCTCGGTTGGTGCTTGGAACAAAAGTCTTTACGTTTCTTGGAGAGGAGGGGCACTGGCTCTGCTTGTGACCCCAACCCTTACAGTTGTGACAGCAGATCTCGCCCTTTTTAAAGTTCTTGTGCGGCTTTGGAGTTTTAGCAGGGATGCTTGGGACAAAGCAGTTGGTTGAGGGGCTGGCTGCAGGTGTAATAGCAGGTACAGTCTCATTTTTCTCCATTTCTCTGACAACAGCAGCATGAGGTCTGCGTTCAAGGGTGTTGCGGGCCCCTGGCTGCATCATGCTGGTGACATAGGATGCGGCCCTTTTTGTGGTTTCATGATGGTGTGCTATTTCATATGCTCTGGCTAGTGTAGCTGGACGCTTTTCTAACAGTCTTTGGACTAGCTCTGCATCGCCCAAGCCATTTGTGAAAACCTCAACAGCAATAGCATCTTGTTCAGACTCTGACCAATCTCCATAAGCTACAGCAACTTTTCCATAAATGTCATCTCTGAAAACATGAAGAGCTTCACCAGATTTGCATACTCTTTGCCTCAGCTCCACTGCCACGGCCGCTGCATGATCTGAAGAAGGGCCGTATGCAGTCTCAAGTTCCTCCAGCAGGCGTCGGTAGTCCCATTTGGATGAACGAGGGTTTCTGTGGACAATAGCGCCTGCAGCCCCAGTAAGACAGAACTTTAGCTGGGTGGCCTTTGTCTTTGCTGACCAGTGGTTTGCCTTATCGCAGCTCTCAAATCTGTGAAGAAACTCTCTCCATGGTGTATTGCCATCATACTGGCCAGGGCGTAGTGTGGGGACTCTCTCTTTGGGGTTGTAGTCCTCATCGCTGTCCGATAATGGAGGCAAAACAGGGCACGGGCCGGCTCTTAGGTAGAACTGAGTGACGGGGGGTGGCTTACTGAAGAATGTCCATAGTTAACAGTCTTTGCTGGATAGATGCATGGATAGGACACGGGCAGTGCTTTTGCTTCTGGTTTGGATGTAGCTGGTGTACTATGTATAAAACTGTCCATGTGTGCAGTAGCAAAAGGGTTAGTGTCTGCATAATGCACCTTTAATGACATGTCTGGAGTAGGAAACAATGGCATACTGACATCTGGTACTCCCACGAAGCCGTGGCGGTGACTGTTAGCTTTGAAGAAGGGATTAGTGGGGGAAAACTGAGCGGGACTGTCAGACGGCACAAACAAATCTTCTCCATTGACCATGACCATTGGTAAATGACATGATTGATAGACAGACAGACAGACAGACAGACAGACAGACAGACAGACAGACAGACAGACAGACAGACAGACAGACAGACAGATAGATAGATAGATAGATAGATAGATAGATAGATAGATAGATAGATAGATAGAAATTCAAGGCATCCAGCAGCTTACACATTAGACAAGACAAACACATTGCACCAGACACACAAAATAGGGTTAAGTAAATAAAAGAAAAAGGGACTAATCAATAAAAGCTACTAACTAAAAATAAAAATAAAATTTGTGTGCAAGTGCAGCATCCAGTCTCAGAGAATATGACGGAGGAGTAAATGTAGTAGTGCAGTAGTGAGGAGGTAGCACAGATGTAAACAGTACACAATGTGAACAGTGTAGGTTGTGCAAAGAAGTAAGCAGTGTAAACAGTGTTCGTAGTGCAAAAGAAAGCAATAAAAGGTCAAACAGATGTGTCACAGGATTATTTATTACTGAGATGGGAAGAGTTGAACAGTCTGATGGCCTGAGGGACAAAAGACTTCCTGAATCTGTCCGTGTGGCAGGACTGGGACAGCAGTCTGCCGCTGAATGAGCTCCTCTGCCTGATGATGGCGCTGTGCAGAGGGTGCTCAACATTGTCCATGATGGCCAGCAGTTTACCGAGGGTCCTTCTCTCTGCCACTGATGTTAGTGTCTCCAGCTCTGTTCCCAGCACTAAACCAGCTTTCCTCACCAGCCTGTCCAGTCGCCCGGCGTCCCTCCTCTTCATGCTGCTCCCCCAGCAGACCACCACAGAGAAGAGGACACTGGCTACCACAGACTGGTAGAACATTCGCAGGAGTTTATGGCAGATCCTGAAGGACCCTAACCTCCTCAGGAAGTACAGTCTGCTCTGTCCCTTCCTGTAGAGGGTGTCAGTATTGGCTGACCAATCCAACCTATCGTCCATAAGTGTCCCCAGATATTTGTAAGTCTGGACCACCTCCACATCGACCCCCTCAATGGAGACTGGCTGCAGAGTGGGCCCGGACCTTCTGAAGTCCACTACCATCTCCTTTGTTTTGGCAATGTTCAGCTGCAGGTGGTTTGATTTGCACCACTCCACAAAGTCCTGTATCAGGTCCCTGTACTCTCTTTCCTGTCCCTCTCGCACACATCCCACAATAGCAGTGTCGTCTGAAAACTTCTGCATGTGGCACGAGTCTGAGTTGTAATTGAAGTCTGATGTGTACAGAGTGAACAGAGCTGGAGAGAGCACAGTTCCTTGTGGTGCTCCAGTGCTGCTGATCACTGTGTCCGAGGTGCAGTTACTGAGTCTGACGTATTGTGGTCTTCCAGTTAGATAATCAGTGATCCAGGTGACCAGATGAGTGTCCACCTCCATCTCCATGAGCTTGTCTCTCAGTAGCAGGGGCTGGATGGTGTTGAAGGCACTGGAGAAGTAAAAAAACATGACCCTCACAGCGCTGTTACCCCGAATGGGTTTGAGAAGTTGTTTTTTTGTCTGTAAACATCGGGAGGATAGCATGCGGCTGCCATGTTGTTGTTAGCTTAGCCACGCAGCTATTTCAGTCACTCGTCTTTGGCTTTTAATCATCCTTTTTTTTTATTTTAAAGCTCACCACTCTTATAACAGCACAAGTGTCCCTTCGTGGTCGCCAGTGTTAACCATTCCTGCTTCAGTCTCCCAACTCCTTTAGTTGGGGGACACAGGTGAGATCCGTCCTCCAGGGCCGAAGGCAGCTCTTCCTCCGGGGTTAACTCCCTCGAACATTCCACGCTGCTATTGTGTGGTGCGGCACAAACAAAGCAGGCAGTATTGTGCTGGAGAGTTGCTGCTTTAATTATAAACTATACTGTATACAGCATGAGCCCTGCTACCTGCCCGACCACCGTCACCAAAACTTCTCCACAGACATACACTGCTACATGCATCTCTGCTCTGCCCAGCCCCGCTCTCAGCGGCGTGCGCCACGGTCACGTGCACGCACTCGCTCTCTCTCACTCGTATTCACACACACACACACACACACACACACACACACACACACACACACACACACACACACACACACACACACACACACACACACACACACACACACACTCACTGAGCTAAACACATTAGACACATCCCACAACAGTTTATTTATATAGCACCTTTCACAGACAAGGAAAGTCACAAGGTGCTTCACAAAAGACACACACAGATAAAAATTCTGAGAATAAAATACAATGTACATCACAATAAAATAGTGCTAACACACACACAGTGGTCATAAAACAGCCCTCTCACTACTAAGGTTTGAATGCCTGGAGAAACAGATGGGTTTAAGTTTGCTCTTAAAAACATTGACAGAATCCAGTAAACGAAGAGACAAAAGGAGATCATTCCAGAGCCTCAGCGCAACGGCCTGGAAAGAGCAATCTCCTCAGATCTTAAAGTGGATATGAGGGACCCTCAGAAGGTTCTGATCCACTGACCTCAGGCTCCGAGCGGGAGCGTAGGGACATAACAGGTCTCTAATGTAGGGGGGAGCCTGGCCATGCAAAGCTCTAAAAGTCAACACTAGGCTCTTAAAATGGAAACGCAACGACACTGGCAACAATCTGGATGGTCTTTTTCCTCTTTTGTCAGGAGGACACAATGTCCATGATTTCCAAAAACAATTTGAAATTCAGTTCAGAACCTCCATGACCAGTAAAAAAATCAAGGACCGAGATGTCGCCCGGTATGGCGGAGCCGGGGCACCACCCTGGAGCCAGGCCTGGGGTTGGGGCACGAGCGAGCGCCTGGTGGTCGGGCCTTAGCCCATGGGGCCCGGCCAGGCTCAGCCTGAAAGAGCGATGTGGGCCTGCCCTCCTGTGGGTTCACCACCTGCAGAGGGGGCCATGGGGGTTGGGTGCAGAGAGGATTGGGTGGCGGTCGAGGGTGGGTGGCCCAGCGGCCCGGTCCATGCTCACAACCCCTGGCTGTTGGGACGTGGAATGTCACCTCGCTGGGGGGGAGGAGCCTGAGCTTGTGCGGGGGGTTGAGAGATACCGACAAGAGATAGTTGGGCTCACCTCCACTCACAGCTTGTGCTCTGGTACCCAACTCCTGGAGAGGGGCTGGATGCTTCATTTTTCTGGCGTTGTCCATGGGGAGAGGTGGAGAGCTGGGGTTGCATTGCTTATTGCTCCCCAGCTCAGTCGCCATGTGTTGGAGTTTACTCCAGTGAACGAGAGGGTCGCGTCCCTACGCCTTCGGGTCAGGGACAGGTCTCTCACCGTTGTCTCGGCCTACGGGCCGAGCGGCAGTGCAGAGTACCCGACCTTCTTGGAGTCCCTGGGAGGGGTACTAGATAGTGCTCCGACTGGGGACTCCATTGTTCTCCTGGGGGATTTCAACACCCACGTGGGCGGCGACAGTGAGGCCTGGAGGGGGGTGATCAGGAAGCATGGTGTCCCCGATCTGAACCCAAGTGGTGTTCAGTTGTTGGACTTCTGTGCTAGTCACAGTTTGTCCATCACCATGTTCGAGCACAAGGGTGTCCATAAGTGCACGTGGCACCAGGACACCCTGAGCCGGAGGTCGATGATCGACTTTGTAGTCATATCATCTGACCTTCGGCCATGTGTCTCTGACATTCGAGTGAAGACAGGGGCAGAGCTGTCAACCGATCACCACCTGGTGGTGAGTTGGATCCGCTGGGATGGGAGGAAGCCGGTCAGACCTGGCAGGCCCAAACGTATCATGAGGGTCTGCTGGGAACGACTGGCGGAACCCTCTGTCAGCGAGGTCTTCAACTCCCACCTCCGGGAGAGCTTCCCCCAGATCCCGGGGGAGGCTGGAGACATGGAGTCCGAGTGGACCATGTTCTCCACCTCCATTGTTGATGCGGCTGCTCGTAGCTGTGGTCACAAGGTCTCTGGTGCCTGTCGCTGCGGCAATCCCTGAACCTGGTGGTGGACGCCGGAAGTAAGGGATGCCGTCAAGCTGAAGAAGGAGCCTTACTTATCTTTGTTGGTAGGTGGGACCCCGGAGGCAGCTGACAGGTACCGGCAGGCCAAGCGTGCCGCAGCCCGTGCGGTCGCAGAGTCAAAAACGCGGGTCTGGGAGGAGTTCAGGGAGGCCATGGAGGAGGACTATCGGTCGGGTTCGAGGAGATTCTGGCAAACCGTCCGATGCCTCGGGAGGTAGAAGCAGCTCTCCACCAGCACTGTTTTACGGTGCGGGTGGGGAGCTGGTGACCCTGACTGGGGATGTGGTCGGCCGGTGGAAGGAAGACTTCGAGGATCTCCTCAATCCCATCGTCACGTCTTCCGAAGAGGAAGCAGAGACTGGGGACTCAGAGGCGGACTCATCCATTACCCAGGCCGAAGTCACTGAGGTGGTTAGAAAGCTCCTCGGTGGCAAGGCTCCTGGGGTCGATGAAATCCGTCCTGAGTACCTTAAGTCTCTGGATGTTGTGGGACTGTCTTGGCTGACACGCCTCTGCAACATTGCGTGGTGATCGGGGACAGTGCCTCTGGATTGGCAGACCGGGGTGGTGGTCCCTCTGTTTAAGAAGGGGGACCGGAGGGTGTGTTCCAACTATAGGGGGATCACACTCCTCAGCCTCCCCGGTAAGGTCTATTCCGGAGTACTGGAGAGGAGAATTCGACCGATGGTCGAATCTTGGATTCAGGAGGAGCAGTGTGGTTTTCGTCCTGGTCGCGGCACACTGGACCAGCTCTACACACTCCATCGGGTGCTTGAGGGTTCGTGGGAGTTCACCCAACCAGTCCACATGTGTTTTGTGGATCTGGAGAAGGCATTCAACCGTGTCCCTCGGGGCACCCTGTGGGGGGTGCTCCGGGAGTACGGGGTCCGGGGTCTTTTGCTAAGGGCTGTCCGGTCCCTGTACGACTGCAGCAGGAGCTTGGTTCGCATTTCTTGTAGTAAGTCAAACCTGTTTCCAGTGCACGTTGGCCTCCGCCAGGGCTGCCCTTTGTCACCGGTTCTCTTCATTATTTTTATGGACAGAATTTCTAGACGCAGCCAGGGTGTAGAGGGGGTCTGGTTTAGGAACCACAGAATCTCGTCTCTGCTGTTTGCGGACGATGTGGTTCTGTTGGCTTCGTCAAATCAGGAGCTTCAGCATGCACTGGGGCAGTTTGCAACCGAGTGTGAAGCGTACGGAATGAAAATCAGCACCTCCAAATCTGAGGCCATGGTTCTCGACCGGAAAAAGGTGCTTTGCCCTCTTCAGGTCGGTGGAGTGTCCTTGCCTCAAGTGGAGGAGTTTAAGTATCTTGGGGTCTTGTTCATGAGTGAGGGACGGATGGAGCGTGAGATCGACAGATGGATCGGTGCAGCATCTGCAGTGATGCGGTCACTGTATCGGACCGTCATGGTGAAGAGAGAGCTGAGTAGGGGGGCAAAGCTCTCGATTTACCAATCGATCTACGTTCCGATCCTCACCTATGGTCATGAGATTTGGCTCATGACCAAAAGAACGAGATCGCGAGTACAAGCGGCCGAGATGAGTTTCCTCCGCAGGGTGGCTGGGCACTTCCTTGGAGATAGGGTGAGGAGCTCGGTCACTCGGGAGGAGCTCGGAGTCGAGCCGCTGCTCCTCCACATCGAAAGGAGTCAGTTGAGGTGGCTCGGGCATCTTTTCCGGATGCCCCCTGGACGCCTCGTTGGAGAGGTGTTCCGGGCACGTCCCATTGGGAGGAGGCCCCAGGGAAGACCCAGGACACGCTGGAGGGACTACATCTCTCAGCTGGCTTGGGAACGCCTTGGGGTTCCCGCGGAGGAGCTGGGGGAGGTGTGTGTGGATCGGGAGGTCTGGGCAGCTTTGCTTGAGATGCTGCCCCCACAACCCGACTCCGGATAAAGTGGAAGAAAATGGATGGATGGATGGATGGATGGATGGATGGAAATTGAAATGTGGACTCATCAGACCACAGCACACTTTTCCACTTTGCTTCTGTCCATTTCAAAAGCGCTCCGGCCCAGAGAAGGCAGCGGCGGTTCTGGATGATGTTGATGAATGGCTTTCACTTTGCATGGTAGAGTTTTAACTTGCACTTGTAGATGTATCGACGAACTGTGTTAACCGACAATGGTTTTTTGAAGTGTTCCTGAGCCCACGCGGTAAGCTCCTTTACACAATGATGTTGGTTTTAATGCAGTACCACCTGAGGGATCGAAGGTCATGGGCATTCAATGATGGTTTTTGGCCTTGCTGCTTACATGTAGAAAGTTCTCCAGATTCTCTGAATCTTCTGATTATATTATGGACTGTAGATGATGCAATCCCCAAATTCCTTGCAATTGAACGCTGAGAAACATTGTTCTTAAACTGTTGGACTATTTTTTCATGCAGTTGTTCACCAAGTGGTGATCCTTGCCCCATCTTTGCTTGTGAACAGCTGAGCCTTTTGGGGATGCTCCTTTTATTCCAAATCATGACACTCACCTGTTTTCAATTAACCTTTTTACCTGTGGAATGTTCCAAACAGGTGTTCTTTTAGCATTCATCAACTTTCCCAGTCTTTTGTTGCCACTGTCCCAGGTTTTTTTAAAATATGTTGTAGGCATCCATTTCAAAATGAGCAAATATTTGCACAAAAACAAAAAAGTCTATCAGTTTGAACATTAAATATCTTGTATTTGTGGTGTATTCAATTGAATATATGAGGTCTGTCCAAAAAGTATTGGACCTTTTTATTTTTTGCAAAAACCATATGGATTTGAATCACGTGTGATTGCATCAGCCAAGCTTGAACCTTCATGCGCATGCGTGAGTTTTTTCACGCCTGTCGGTTGCATCATTCACCTGTGAGCAGGCTTTGTTTGAGCAGTGGTCCACCCCTCTCGTCGGATTTTTATTGCGAATAAATGTCTGAACGATTTGGAGCTTTGCTGCATCAATTTTTTTCCAGAAACTGTGAGAGACCTCCAGGTGGACACCTTTCGGAAAATTAATATGGCTTTCAGGGACGATTTTGTGGGGATTACACAGATTAAGGAGTGTTACTGCTGCTTTAAGGACGGCCCACAACTGCTGAGAGCGCGCCGCGCTCCCAGCGCCGATCGACAGGCTGAATCAACCAGATAATTTCCAACGTGAAGGCTTTGTTGATCCGGGATGTCGTCTGACTTCGACAAAAAAAGGAAGAAGGCATGGACATCAGCACTTTTTCGGCACATTCCACTGTTAAGGGAGTTTTTTTCATGGAAAGAAAAGCAGACGGATGCGCCACCGTGCTGTTCATGGCGCGAGACAAAACCACCTCCGTGTTGGTCTCACAGGACGGCTTTCAGGTGACTTTCAGACGGCTCTCGGTGGGTTTTCAGTCGTGTGACTAACCAAGAAATTGTGCATGAGCTGGACATGCCAGAACATGTCCTGTGAGGCTTCATCACGGCGTTGCTTTGCGCTATGCGACTCCACCGCAACGCGCGGAATTCCTCCACTCCTCTTTCCATGACAAAAACTCCTGTAACAGTGGAATGTGCCGTTCATTTCTAAACTGGACGCTGTCTTGATCTGGTATGTCGTCTGACTAGCACAGGAATTGTGAAAAGACGTGGACATCAGCACTTTTTCGGCACATTGAGACAGACATGCGGAGGAGTTCCGCGCATCGCGGTGGAGCCACATGGCGCAAAGCAACGCCGTGATGAAGCCTCACAGGACATGTTGGGGCATGTCCAGCTCATGCTCAATTTCTCGGATAATCACACGACTGAAAAGCAACCGACAGCCATCTGAAATCCACCTGAAAGCCATCCTGTGAGACCAACACAGAGGTGGTTTTGTGCCGCGTAATGAACGGCTCCGTGGCGCGTCCCTCCGCTTTTCTTTCCATGAACAAAACTCCTGTAACAGTGGAATGTGCCGAAAAAGTGCTGATGTCCACACCTTCTGCCTTTTTGTGAAAGTCAGACGATGTCCCGGATCAACAAAGCCTTCACGTTGGAAATGATCTGGTTGTTTCAGCGGGGTGTGAGCCTGTCGATCGGCGCTGGGAGCGCGACGCGCTCTCAGCAGTTGTGGGCCGTCCTTAAAGCGGCAGTAACACTCCTTAATCTGTGTAATCCCCACAAAATCGTCCCTGAAAGCCATATTAATTTTCCAAACGGTGTCCACCTGGAGGTCTCTCACAGTTTCTGGAAAAAAATTGATGCAGCAAAGCTCCAGATCATTCAGACATTTATTCACAATAAAAATCCGACGAGAGAGGTGGACTACTGCTCATACAAAGCCTGCTCACAGGCGAATAACGCAACCGACAGGCGTGAAAAAACTCACGCATGTGCACAAAGGTTCAAGCTTGGCTGATGCAATCACACGTGATTCAAATCCATATGGTTTTTGCAAAAAATAAAAAGGTCCGATACTTTTTGGACAGACTTTGTAGGTTGAAGAGGATTTGCAAATCATTGTATTCTGTTTTTAATTTACATTTCATACAACGTCCCAGCTTCATTGGAATCAGGGTTGTAGTAAAAATTGTGCTTTGGTGTAAAAATATACTATCCTATAAAATGTGTTGAATTATACATAGATAAAGTGACATAAGAGTTTAGTCTTCTGTTTTGGGTTTACGATGGTTTATGTCCGTTCCTCCTTCTTTTTGTGTCACACAAGCTCACAAACCTTTGCACATTGTTGTATTTCACTGTATTTCAGTGTTGGTCATGGTCTCAAAGTCTTTTTGGGCCTCTCTCTCTCTCTCTCTCTCTGTCACACAAAAAAATATATATATATTCTCTCACTTTATTTCGCTGGCGTTAATGTCTGTGAAATCACGCTTTTGCATGTGCGCGTTCTTGGACAGTTGCCTCTGCTCTCCTCGCTGGCTTTTTATAGGATTCCTTGGGACCCACAGTAGTCTGCATTTTCCTTTTTTTTTCCAATCAAATCAAATTTATTAATTTATATAGCGCCAAATCAAGACAAGTCGCCTCAAAGCATTTCACAAACATCATTTAAAAGGCAGAATAAAATGAATTAAGATTAAAAACACAATACAAAATTTAAAACATTAATAAGTAAAAGGAATAAAATAAATAAAAGAAGACACATAATCATATAAAATACTAATGATAAAACAGGGAAAAAAAGTGTGTCTTCAATCTAACCTTTTAACCTTTTTCCTGAGGTAACTGCTCTTAATGAGCCCAACCAGGTGTCTTTCATTGTTCAACATGCTGTTCATTAGATCGATACACCTGATCCAGCTGATCTGGTCTGAGTAGATCAGAGACAAACTATGCAGTACTTTGGGTCTGACAACCTGGATTGAGAAACAGCTAAACTGTATTCAGTAACTTGGAATTGTCACTGTTATATTTTCTGGAGTGTAAGTTGCACAGGATGATACGTCAC
Source organism: Thalassophryne amazonica (assembly GCF_902500255.1). Taxonomy (NCBI): domain Eukaryota; kingdom Metazoa; phylum Chordata; class Actinopteri; order Batrachoidiformes; family Batrachoididae; genus Thalassophryne; species Thalassophryne amazonica. The sequence goes on from NC_047106.1 coordinate 99,118,143, forward strand.
ACCTTCAAGGTTGTGGCACCTAAATTGTGGAATGTACTGCCTTTGGACCTATGCTCTGTGGACTGTGTTGAAATGTTTAAAGTGAAGCTCAACATCCATTTGTATAGGCTGACTTAACCTAGTTTTATGTTTATATATAAATAAATTCTACTGATTTACTTACATAACTGTTCAAAATTTCCTCTTTAAGAGAAAAAAAATTCTGAATATAAATCGTGCTGGAGTATAAGTCGCATTTACGACTTCATGCAAAATTAATTTAATTGCCACATTATTTATGTATGTCACGCACAGTGTTAAGGAGCACAGCTAACAAGCTAATTAATATTACTTTACCAGGCACACAAATTGAGTAGACTGCTTCTCTACACCACTGAACAATCATATATGAGGTAAACACACAATGAAAGTAAAACATTTGAAAACTCAGTATGTTATGTATTTATTTATAATGCAAACACTGCTTTAGCGATCAGAAGCTATGAGCGAAGTAAACGTGCAATGCATTTAAATGTTTGAAAACCTTTTTTTCTTGTCATTTGTAAAAGATAAACTCACAGTTAATGATCTTCTTGTTAGTTTTTTTTTACAGTACTATTAAAAGAGCTGTCCTTTTTGATTCACACAGTCTAAATATGTTGTGTTCAAAATAGAGTAGTAAACAAATGATATTCCCCTTTTTATTGAAAAGTCTGGTCTGCCAGTTGAACAATATTATTGCTTAAGAACAATGTTGTTTCTTCTTCCTCTTCTTTTTCTTCTTCTTTTTTGTCTTCTTCTTCTCCCTCCTCCTCCTTCAGACTACATTTTTAGAAGAAGAACTACTAATATATTAGCCTAAAGCCTCGAGCCCACCAAATAATAAGCCATGAATAATGAGCCATGCATGGGTGTGTCAGCGATTATTTGCAGAATGATCCACGTTTTCATCTATTACGTATCTGCTATGAAGAAGCCTCTATGTGCCTCTCTGTACCTCACATGTGCCAGGCATCAGCCTCTAGTGAACCACGACTGACCTGTCATTTGAGCCCCGTCCAGCCTCAAATGGCTCATGTCGCTGCATATGATCCACGTCAAGCCACATATGATCCATGTAGCGCCATGTTAATGTGATGTTGGTGTACCTTTGGCATGAGTTTGGTCCAAACCTCCAGCCCTCCCAGACTTGGTCCCTTTAAAGTGTGGATCCATTCAAGATGTCACATTTTTTAAACGCAGTTTAAAAATAGATGCTCCAGTACAGTCTGGTGGGTGCGCGCCACGTGCCATGCAGCAGTTCCCCTGTGTTCCAGAGTCATTAAATGCACCAGACAAGCTAGAACCGGACCACAGGTTCCTAGACAGTCACCTCAGTGCTTTCTGTCACTGGCTTTATTTCTTTTGACACTGTGATCCAACTTTTAACTTTGTGTTTGCCCATTAATGTCTGTGCAATCGCGCTTTTGCACGTGTGCGTTCTTGGACAGTCGCCTCTGCTCTCCTCACTGGCTTCATTTCTTTTGCGGCTTTAAACACACATTTGACACTGTGATCCAGCTTTTAACATTGTGTTCGTCCGTTGTTGACTGTAAAACCACTCTTTTGCACACGTTGCCATTCTGCGTTCCTGGACAACCGCCTCTGCGTTCCTTCTCGCTGGCTTCCCTTTCAAGCGTGGCTTTAAACACACATTTGACACTGTGATCCAACTTTTAGGGCTCCTTCACACATAGTGCGAAGTTTGGACAAAGTGCGCACTTAGTGCACATGACGCAGGAATCGTGTGCAAACCATGTGAAATCGTCCCTGCCTCAAACGCCTCGTACACCTGTTGCTACAACAGTTTGCACACACCAGTGGCTGAATCACAGAGTGTGCGCTGTATGAACCCATTGCACCCGGCGGCAGGTGTCAGCCAAATTACAGGTGACACGAATGAACATCTAACACCACTCGCATGGCACTTAGAAAATGTGTGGCCAGTCGCACTGTTGGCATGACAACAGACTGTCTACTGTCGTACTCGCAGTGAAATTCATCTAAGTTCCCCACGACTGTGGAGTTGCCGAGATGTGGCGTGCTGTCGGCTCCCCCCACAATGTGTGTGTGTGTCTCTCGCTCACCGCTCCCCACCACCCAAACATGTGCATGTGTGTGGTTCACGCACCCCCCCTGCAGGCGAGGCACATCTCATCTGATCAGAGAGTGACACTTTGGTCTGTGCTCTGAACGGACGGGGGCGTAGCAGTTGTTGACATAGCTGGTCCTGGACATCAAAGCTGCAGAATATGCACCATGTTTTGACAGACACGCGTGTGTGTGCGCTTGCTGTACTCACACTGAAAACATGAAAACATAAATCGCTTGCGACGGGCTGGAGAGCGTGCACATTGACAGGTACAGGTACAGTGATTGTGGTCCAGTGGTAGAGTTGCTATCTGGTAATCAGGTGGTGTGGGTTCAAATCTTGTGAGTGGTGTTTTTTTTTTTTACCAAGGTTATTTAACCGTGTACTTGTTCGATGTAGCGACGAACTGTGTTACCTGCGTCCCCCTTTATGTATTATTTATATCAACCCAGTGATATTCACTAATTATACAGCTGTTTTTTATTTTGTTTTCCTCCAAATCAGCAGCGTGATGTGGTGCAGCTCATCCCATGGAACACAATGCGAGCAGCTACAACAGCATGAGCTGCTGTTCCTGCTCGACAGACACTGTCACATGCACAAACCATCGCGCCAGCGTCGTGCACGCCTGCCCATCGATGTTTTTTGGTGTGCAAATTCAAAGTGTTTCGCGCTGTTTCGCCGTATTTGTCCAAACGTCATCCAAACTTCGCACTATGTGTGAAGGGACCTTTAACTCTGTGTTCGTCCATTATTGACTGCAAAATCACTCTTTTTTGAGCTACTGTTGTGCGTCAGCGTGCACAGATTACATATAAATTAGATATAATTGTTAATGGTTTTAATAGATTCTTTATTGACTCAATTAAAGAAGTAACACAGTGATTAAAATGTCCAGACATTTTATGTCATCCTATAGATACCAGTCAACAATTTTCTGCATAAATGAAATATCAGTGTCTGATGTGTTAAAAATAATATCAACTCTAACAAACTCAAGAGCCAAAGATACTTTTGGTCTGTCTAGTCATTTCTTAAAGTTGCACAAAGATTCCTTCGAAGGCCCGACTGTACATCTGGTGAATCTGTCAATAAAACAAAGTATAGTGCCAACAACTTGGGAACGTGCTAGGGTTACACCTGTGTTTAAGGCAGGGGACAAAACAAAGCCTGAGAACTACTGAACAATAAGTATCTTGCCAATAATATCAAAAATAGCTGAGAAATGGGTTGCAGTTAACTGATTATTTGAATAACAGTCAAACACCTCTCCATCCAATGCAGTTTGGTTTTAGGAAACATCATTGCATTGATATAGCCGTTTGTTACTTCCAAGAAACTGTGAAGCATCTGCTAGATCAGGGTGGCTTTGTGGGTGCTGTGTTCCTTGATTTGAAACGTGCCTTTGATACTATTAATCATAATGTTCTGCTTGCTAAACTGACTTATTTCAATTTCTGTCATAGCGCCATCTGCTGGATGAAGTCATACCTGTGTGATAGGAAGCAGGCCGTACAAATTGCTAATTCACAGTCATCATTTCTTAAATGTTCCGCTGGAGGTCCACAAGGATCTGTATTGGGGCCTATCCTATTTGGTTTACATGTTAATAATCTTCCTAATGTCTGCAAACATAAAAATACAGTGGTCCCTCGTTCATCGCGGGAGTTACGTTCTAAAAATAACCCGCGATAAGCGAAATCCGCAAATTAGTCAGTGCTATTTTTTGCAATTATTATAGATGTTTTAAGGCTGTAAAACCCCTCACTACACACTTTATACACTTTTCTCAAACAGGCATTAACATTTTCTCACTTGTCTCTCCTGTGTAAACACTCTCTTTTTTCTTCTGGGCGAGAAGATTATAAACAGACACACACAGAACACAATGCACGTGCTCTCCCTTCGCTCACTGCCTCCGGAGGTACGGATGCGGGACCCGCAAAGAATCCAAGTCCTCTCTCGGTGGCCACGGAGCTCTGCGGCTGCAGTCAACATCCGCATCAAAACAGCGAGCGTAGTCTCTGGACCTGTTGCCAGATTTGGCGCAGCTCCGCACAGCAGACAGGAAGGCGGTGTGAGTGGCCCGCTGCTGCGTTTACCGAGCCTGCAGACTCAGTAAGCACATCGGAGGCAGTGAGAGCAATTGCGGTGTTGCCGACCGGTGCCGCGACCGGCCCGCCTGATAAGGACGCAGAACACAATGCGCTGTTAAAAAAAAAGCATGCAAAATTGCACTAAAAAAATATGCGAAACTGCGAGGCCGCAAAAGGTGAACCGCATTATAGCGAGGGACCACTGTACACAATTATATGCAGATGATACAGTTCTTTATATCCATGCAAAACGAAAGGCGAGGCAGCTACAGTTCCATCGAGAGCCATGGTGCCCCAATGGCTTCAAAACTCCTGCCTGCACCTTAATACTAACAAAACAGTCTGCATGTTCTTTTCATGCAAGCCAGCCGTGGGTGAACAACCAGCTGTCTTGGTCAATGGAGAATGCTTACAAGTGGCAGAAAATTTTAAGTATCTTGGGGTAATCTTTGATTCAAATCTAACCTTTAAGGACCATGTAAAGAAAGTGTCCAATATCATAAAATTTAATTTGCCTAATTTTAAGTACATAAGACCATATTTAACTGTAGATTCAGCAAGGGCTTATATGCACTCAATGATATTTAGCCACATCACTTTGTTATACAACATGGTCCCAGACAACGGAGAGCACTTTGAAGCCCCTGAAATCTCTGTTTAAGAGAACTTTAAAAGTTTTAGAGAGAAATCCTTTAAATTATCATTATTGTAACATTTTAAGTAAGTATATCCATCCATCCATCCATCCATTTTCTTCCGCTTTATCCGGAGTCGGGTCGCAGGGGCAGCAGCTCAAGCAAAGCCGCCCAGACCTCCCGATCCACACACACCTCCCCCAGCTCCTCCGGGGGAACCCTAAGGCGTTCCCGAGCCAGCCGAGAGATGTAGTCCCTCCAGCGTGTCCTGGGTCTTCCCAGGGGCCTCCTCCCAGTGGGACGTGCCCGGAACACCTCTCCAGCGAGGCGTCCAGGGGGCATCCAGAAAAGATGCCCGAGCCACCTCAACTGACTCCTTTTGACGTGGAGGAGCAGCGGCTCGACTCCGAGCTCCTCCCGAGTGACCGAGCTCCTCACCCTATCTCTAAGGGAGCGCCCAGCCACCCTGCGGAGGAAACTCATCTCGGCCGCTTGTACTTGCGATCTCGTTCTTTCGGTCAAGAGCCAAATCTCATGACCATAGGTGAGGATCGGAACGTAGATCGATCGGTAAATCGAGAGCTTTGCCCCCCTACTCAGCTCTCTCTTCACCACGACGGTCCGATACAGCGACCGCATCACTGCAGATGCTGCACCGATCCGTCTATCGATCTCACGCTCCATCCGTCCCTCACTCTTGAACAAGACCCCGAGATACTTAAACTCCTCCACTTGAGGCAAGGGCACTCCACCGACCTGAAGAGGGCAAGTATAGTGTTTTAGATTTTGAAAGTTATCAGATGTTCCTGGATGCTTGCCTGGTTTTTAAAGTTCTAAATGGGCTGGCCCCTCTGCCTCTAAAAACATTTATTGATAGGAAAAATAATAATAATGGAATGGGCACTAGAGCATCAACAAGAGGGGACTATATTGTTCAAAGATGTATAATCCTCGTTAGTCTTCGTAGTACCTCGTACACAAACTGCCCCATGCTGTTGTTGCTATAAACTTTGAACTTCTTGAAATTAGCACCACGCCCATGCTTAGCGCCACGCTCATCCTCTCGTAGCAAAAAAAGCCATCTGAATCTTTCGAATGGTTTCCACTCGGATGTCTCACACAGTTTCTGAAAAAATTTTCATAGAGCAAAGCGGCAGTCTCTCAGCCATTTCCCTGACAATAAAAATCTGACGAAGGGGTTGGACCAGTGCTCACTCAAAGCCTGCCCACAGGCGAATGACGCAACCGACCGACCTTCGTGCGCATGCATGAGTTTTTTCACGCCTGTCGGTTGCGTCATTCGCCTGTGAGTAGACTTTGAGTGAGCACTGGTCCTCCCCCCCTTGTTGGATTTTCATTGCGAGCAAAATGTCTGAACGATTGGAGCAGCGCTGAATCAAATTTTTCCAGAAACTGTGAGAGACAGCCAGGTGGAAACCATTCGGAAGATTCAAACGGCTTTTGGTGGCTTTTCAGTCGAGTGAGTATCCGAGGAATTGTGTAAGAGCTGGACATGTCACAACATGTCCTGTGAGACTTCCAACTTCCGCACGTCTTTCATTACAAAATCTCCTGTAACAGTGGAATGTGCCGAAAAAGTGCTGATGTCCACGTCTTCTGCAATTTCTCTGGTAGTCAGACGACATCCCGGATCAACACAGCGTTCACTTTGGAAATGATCTGGTCGTTTCAGCCTGTCGATGGCCGCTCGGAGCGCGGCACACCCTCCACCATTGTGCGCCGTCTTTAAACCGGTTGTAACACTCCTTAATCTGTGTGATGCCCATAGGATCGTCACCGAAAGCCGACTGAATCTTCCGAATGGTTTCCACCTGGCTGTCTCTCACAGTTTCTGGAAAAATTTGATGCAGCAAAGCTCCAAATCGTTCCACCTCGCAATGAAAATCCAACGAGAGGGGAGGACCAGTGCTCACACAAAGCCTGCTCACAGGCGTATGATGCAACTGACGGGCGTGAAAAAAATCACGCATGCGCATGAAGGTTCAAGGTTGGCTCATGCAAGCATACATGATTCAAATCCATATGGTTTTTGAAAAAAATAAAAAGGTCTGATACTTTTTGGACAGACCTCGTACATCTGGACTCACACACCATTCCAGCAGGGGGCGGTAAATAATCTATATAACCGAAGTTGCATCTGTGTACATGTAGGTGTGCATGTGTAATTTTATTTAGTAAGTTCAATGTAAGTACATAATATAATTGTAAATACTTTAAAAGTACACAGATGACACATAAAAGTGAAAACCGTTATTTCCATTGTGGTCCAGTTAAAAATCAAATGACAAAATAGAAGTAATAATAATGATGATAATAATAATAATAATAATAATAATAATAATAATAATGTGTATGATAAGAAGATCCTAAACAATTTATAAATACATTAAGACAGTAAATTAACATTAAAAAATTACATAATTAACAGGAAATAAAAGGGTTGAGTTCTTCTAATAAATACTGTTGAGGTCAAAGGTTCAAAAACATTCTGGACTCACATGCTATTCCAACTCATTACAGAAACTTTGCACAATTTATTACCACCATTGAAAAATGTCAGCTACTTATTTTATAAACACTACCCAATCTAGAGCCCATGGATCCCCACAATGTGCTAGTTATATATACACTCAACAAAAATATAAACGCAACACTTTTGGTTTTGCTCCCATTTGGTATGAGATGAACTCAAAGATCTAAAACTTTTTCCACATACACAATATCACCATTTCCCTCAAATATTGTTCACAAACCAGTCTAATCCATCCCACCTCACAGGTGTGCCATACCAAGATGCTGATTAGACACCATGATTAGTGCACAGGTGTGCCTTAGACTGTCCACAATAAAAGGCCACTCTGAAAGGTGCAGTTTTATCACACAGCACAATGCCACAGATGTCGCAAGATTTGAGGGAGCGTGCAATTGGCATGCTGACAGCAGGAATGTCAACCAGAGCTGTTGCTCGTGTATTGAATGTTCATTTCTCTACCATAAGCCGTCTCCAAAGGCGTTTCAGAGAATTTGGCAGTACATCCAACCAGCCTCACAACCGCAGACCACGTGTAACCACACCAGCCCAGGACCTCCACATCCAGCATATTCACCTCCAAGATCGTCTGAGACCAGCCACTCGGACAGCTGCTGAAACAATCGGTTTGCATAACCAAAGAATTTCTGCACAAACTGTCAGAAACCGTCTCAGGGAAGCTCATCTGCATGCTCATCGTCCTCATCGGGGTCTCAACCTGACTCCAGTTCGTCGTCGTAACCGACTTGAGTGGGCAAATGCTCACATTCGCTGGCGTTTGGCACGTTGGAGAGGTGTTCTCTTCACGGATGATGCGAAGGAGATGTGTTGCACTGCATGAGGCAAATGGTGGTCACACCAGATACTGACTGGTATCCCCCCCCCAATAAAACAAAACTGCATCTTTCAGAGTGGCCTTTTATTGTGGACAGTCTAAGGCACACCTGTGCACTAATCATGGTGTCTAATCAGCATCTTGATATGGCACACCTATGAGGTGGGATGGATTATCTCAGCAAAGGAGAAGTGCTCACTATCACAGATTTAGACTGGTTTGTGAACAATATTTGAGGGAAATGGTGATATTGTGTATGTGGAAAAAGTTTTAGATCTTTGAGTTCATCTCATACAAAATAGGAGCAAAACCAAAAGTGTTGCGTTTATATTTTTGTTGAGTATATTTTACTCAAGGCAGCATGGTGGCTTAGTGGTTAGCACTGTTGCCCCACAGTCAGAAAGTCATGGGATTCGATTCCCACCTGTGGCCTTTCTGTGTGGAGTTTGCATGCTCTCCCCATGTTTGCGTGGTGCTCCGGCTTCCTCCCACATCCAACAACAAGAATGTTATATGAACTGGAAACTTTAAATTGTCCATAGGTGTGAATGTGTTTGTTTGTGTATATGTGGCCCTGTGACAGTCTGGCATCCTGTGTGGCCTGCCTCTCACCTTAGGACCACTGGGATAGGCTCCAGCCCCCCGTGACCCTTAATTGGAGTAAGCAGTTATATAAAATGGATGGATGGATTTTATTCAAACAATCATGAGTCTTAAAAAATTATTTTAGGTCATAAAACAATAAAAAACAAGTAAACCACAAGAGAGTGAGTCCCAATGCCCTGTATATGCTTTATTTAGTGCTACCATAGAGTTGTTTACTATTAATTTACTTTAAAATATGATTCATTTATAAATTAAACATTTTTGTAACACTATCAGTCATTAGTTTACAGGTGTGAGCTGAAGCTGAAATCTCCAAACTTTGATGTAGTTGTTTTTTTCACTGTGACGCTGCACTTTGACAGTTTGTTGCACTGCTAAATGGAGATCATGTGCAGTTCTTCACATGACTGATCTCTAGGAGTCTTGCTGTGAGCTCCCCTGACTTTTGGGAGTATTTAGCTGCCGACACTCTCCTGCAGAGATGTTTGGAGTCAGGCGGGGCCCTGTGTCTGTCTTTGTCTCAGCACTCAAACTGAGCGCTGAAATGCTGGTATGCAGGGAATGGCTCAGGCACAGAGAGGACGCGAGGAAGAAAGGAAGATGTAGAGTGATGAGTGCCACTGTATCGCCACCAGTCTTTTGATGTGGAGCAGTTTAATCCCGCGCAGGGACAAGGGCAAGAGAGGGACGTGCATCCAGAGCTCCAGGAACAATAGGCCATCAGACTGAGGCTCTGGGAGCTCCTAGACAGAGCTGGTTAAAGTAACGGACTGTGGTAACAGTTTGGATTCTGTGGACTTGCTGGGGTGGTGGCCAAGTGGTTCCCGGTTCAAACCCCACCCTTACCACATTTCTCTATGTAATGTGGAGTTGTGTCAGGAAGGGCATCCGGTGTAAAAGATATGCCAAATTAACATGCAACATGCTGTGGTGACTCGAGGTGGACAGGTCGATCCTAGTCAGTGGTGTCAAAAGTACACACATTTGTTACTTAAGTAGAAGTATAGATACTGCAGTTTAAAAACACTCTGGTAAAAGTTGAAGTATCAACTTGACCTCTTTACTCAAGTAAAAGTGAAAAAGTATGTGCTCCAAAACCTACTTAAAGTATAAAAGTATAAAGTAACCTTAAAAAAAAAAAAAGGTAGATGCCACTATATGAATTGAAAGCTTAATTTAAAAACTGATTCGTTCTACATGTGGCCCAAGACCCAAAAACCAAAATTACCCCCCAACACCACCTGCACCAAAATGTTTCAATTCTAGAAGCTCTGAAATGCAATCTGGGACTATTCCAGACAATAAACTGCAGTGAGTGCAGCATCCATTTAGTGAGAAAAAAAAAAAAACTTTCCTTATTCAGATTCATTCCAGTAGTATTCTGCTCTTATGAGGAAGCAGCAGTTTTCTAGTTTGGCAGATAGTTCTGGAGGAAATCACTGAAGAAATTAACACACTGACAATATGGTTTGACCGAAACAAACTGTCATTAAACTTAAATAAAACAGGGATGAAATGGAGGTGTAAGAGTCACTAGGTGTTCACAGGAAACACTTATTTATTTCTGTATGTATGTATGTATGTTCATTGTTAGTTGCTTTTATATTTTATTTTCTGTTGTGTTTCTATTCAGGTTCTTTTTGTCTCTTTCTCTGAAATTGTATATAATAATTATCATTAGATTATTAATATATAAACAAAAATAAATTTAAGAAATATTACAATTTGAAAACAAATGCACCCGAACGTGAAGACAGCTGGAACTGCTTCATGCTAACTTTTAACATTGAAAATGCTATAGACATGCGTCGCTCCCATTTTTAAGTTATAAAATACATCTATCAACTGTTTCAGAAGACCATAACAGGTCGGTTTAACATAGAAAAGGTAAATAATACTCACAGAAGTATGCTCTTTAGGGTTTTAGCGGGGGAAAATTAAGCGAAAGAAAGAAAGAATAAACGAAACAATAGGTTGAAGCATTGCTTCAATCTGCAAACCACTGCTTCGACTGGTTCAAAATCCATTCCTTTATCTTCATTGATCCATGTTTCTGATATAGCAATTATGTTAAATATTTTTTTAAATTGACTTAAATATTCTTTAATGTTGTTAAAGTTTGCATACAGACTTCTGCTGTTGAAATGGATTATTGATAATTTGTTATCCGTTTTAATGATCTGATTAAACTGTTCATCTGTATAATAGCAACAACTGTCATTAATATTTGAGAAGAAATTATTGTCCAGGTCTATATCGTGCTCCAAGTCCAGTACATTGTGGTCTGTGTATTTAAATGTTCTCAGTTCTAGTTTTCCATGATCAGCAATCCTGTGAGTTATATCCTTCTTGTCTCCAGATGTAGATGATGTAGTAGATGAATAGGTTCCTCTGGTCTGTGTCATGGTGTTGTGATGTGTTTGTGTCCTCATACCTTATTGGTCGTATTTGTCCAGTTCCTTGATGTTCCTGATTACCATAACCTTCGCTTGTTCTGGTGTTCCGTTCAGTTTGATGAATGTTTTGCAGTTGGATGTCCATGTCTGTTGAATTTTTCCCTGCTTTTTTTAAGAGACGAGCTTTCCTGGCGATGTCTGCGTTTCTTTTGGTCAGATGTTCATTGATGAATACGTTTGTTCCTTTAAGTTTCCGTCCCTGTTTTAACAATGCCATTTTATGTTTTCTGTTGACAAACCTCATTATAACTGCTCGCTTGTCTCCATCCTCTCTCCTGGGCAGGGGGTGGCACGCTTCAATGTTATTACAGACCATTTGAATATCTTTAGATTGCAGGAAGTCAGCCACCTGTTGTTCCACTGAGCTGGCCTCCTGCTCACTGGCCTCCCCTCCGCTGTCTTCTGACACCGCCCGTGCGTAGGATCGAGGTTTAATATGAATTCCTGTAATAATAACGTCGTTCATCCTTGTGTACTGTTCCAACTCTGCAACACGGTTCTCCAGGTGCACCAGACGCCGGTCTTTCTCGGCATTCTGGATCCGGAGAGCCTTCACTTCTTCCACCAGCTCCATAATGGATTTCTGCTGCATTTTAACAACAGAGATTTCCTCAGACAAAAAGTCCAGGGACTTCTTGATATCGTCTCCCTCCTCCGCCGTCAGTGCCTTCTTCGGACCCATGGTCAGATAAATCCGCGCTGGCACCTCGGTAAAGCCACGCCGGTGGATGTGCGCTGGCACCTCGAGCTTCCGGTGGATGTGCGCTGAGGCGTCAGCGCACATCCACCGGCGCTGAAGCCAAGAGTAACGAAGCTGTTTGTTTTAAAAATGTAAGGAATAGAAAGTACAGATACTTGTGTGAAAATGTAATAAGTAGAAGTCGGAAGTAGGCAGAAAAATAAGTAATGGAGTAAAGTATAGATACCTAAAAAGTGTACTTAAGTACAGTAACGAAGTATTTGTACTTCGTTACTTGACACCTCTGATCCTAGTATTGATACCAACGCTGGTATTGATATTGAACGATCCTCGTGTAAAAAGATCGATACTCAAGCTTTTTTTCTGTCCCGCAGGCACTGACTGCTGCGCACGCAGATTAATCAAAGTCTACTCTCTGTAAGAGCAGCGCTGCGCTGTGTCACACAACACGGAGCAGCGCACCCTTGTATTGTAGTTTGTCAGCCCTCTACCTCAGGAGATTTTGTTTTAAGTTGTGTTGAGTGATATTTTTTTAAACAAAAATGTTGATTGTGATAATAAAGTATTTTGTTGTCACGTACAATGTTTGGCGAAATTCTATCCTAGGTCTTTTGGATCCTTTGGATCTATGAATCTTAAATATGAACAATAATGGTATCGATATCGGCGATACTGGGCCTGTATTTACTTGGTATCGGATCAATACCAAAATTTCCGGTATCGCCCACCTCTAGTGGCGACCCTGAGTGAGAACAAGGGAGCAGCTGAAGAGACTTACTTGACCCAGCAGAGTTGGAATCAGAATTTATTTCTTTTGGAAGGAAGCTGAATTTGCAGTGATTCAAGCATTTGAGACACTGAATCATTATCTGAAGCTCCTGGTTCATTTTGTGTGTTTGACATTTCACAACAACATAACTTACAGAAGCAAATATTTCAATTAGTGTTTTGAGTATGTTTATGAAATCTGTTTCCTACTTGTATATTTTATGAATCATTTCTGATTATTTCTTTTGTGCAGTAATTCATTTTTCATGGAATCACAATACAAAGTAAAAAAAGGTTTAATGCAAACCTTACGATTTTCATTAATTTTCTATACCCACCTACTGCAGTCAAGGGTCACGGGGGGCTGGAGCCTATCCCAGCAGCCATAGGGCGCAAAGCAGGGTACACCCTAGACAGGACGCCAGTCTTTCACAGGTCCACATATAGACAAACACATTCACACCTGCTGTCTTTCCTGTTTCCTGTTTCCCGTTCACCCAACCTGCATGTATTTGGAAGTGGGAGAAAGCCGGAAAACCCGGAGGGAACTCACGCAAACTCCACACAGAAAGAACCAGGTGGGAAGCGATCCCACTACCTCCTTGCTGTAAAGCAACAGTGCTAACCACAAAGGCACCGGCATCACCGCGTGATTATCACAATTCACAATGCATTCTTACACCACTATTAGCAACTGTAGGTCATTTCATGAAGCAGTTGTTCAGTTTCATCTTTAGAGTGTTTTTAAACGGAATCCTTATCCAAAGCAGATGATAAATTTGTCATTTTGAAGCAGCATTATTTTGAGAAGGAAATGTTTAATGTCGTATTGAGAGTCTTTGAAAAATTAATCATTCTTTGAGGAAGACATAAATGGGCCTGCTTAGACTGACGCGTGCTGGTGTCACAGACCAAATGGTCCCCACTAAAAATCGGTCCACCCTGCCTTCACTGCGCATGTGTCGTTTTGGAGCATCGACACTATTTCACAGATTATCACCTCGTTTCTGCTTAAAACTGCACTCCAGTTATCATCTATCTCAGTGACAGATATCTGAAGCTTCTGTTCAACAATCATTTCCACATAAATTCAACATTATTTGATCATAAAAAATGAAGGAAACGATCGGAGCACTGCCGTCATTTCAGAGTATCACAGATTATTGCCTCATTTCTGCTTAAAACTGACTTTTGAATGATTTAAGATGTTTTACCTTGTCATCTGATGGTTAAAAATTCCATTATTCCCTTTGATCGCTTTGGGGGAAGAGAGTCTGTCTCAGAGGAGCTGTCGTGGTCCCAAAGGCAGGGTGGACCAATTTTTAGGGGCAACTGTTTGGTCTGCGACATCTGTGCTTATACACAGTGATCCACACCCCCCCTCCCCCCCGGCAAAAAATACAAACAACAAGAACCCCAGAACCCATAAAAATTGTAATAGATCCTGCAAATGTCTTAAAGTTCAGTCTGTGTGCGATCATTCCCCAAAGTTTCAGTTATCTTGGTCGTTTTGCATAAATGTCATGTTCTTTCCAAATGATATGATTTGGGCATATTCTGCTGCATTACGGGATTGCCTTTCATTGTTATGCTGATGTTACTCAATTGTACATGCCGGTAACTGCTGGTAATCTTACCCATATAAAAGCCTTGGACGATTGCCTTATATCTGTGAGAAGTTGGCTGTCTAGTAATTTCCTACTCTTGAATTCTGATAAGACTGAAATGATGGTTCTTGGTCCAGCCAGACATCGGCATCAATTTGACCAGCTGGCGCTTAATTTGGGTTTGTGTGTTGTGCATCATACGGACAAACTGAGGAATCTTGGGGTACTTTTTGATCCTACGTTATCCTTTGGCCCCCACATTAGAGACATTACGAGGACTGCCTTCTTCCATCTGCGAAACATAGTGAGGATTCATCCCATCCTGTCTATGGCTGATGCTGAGACTTTGATACATGCATTTATTTCTTCCAGACTGGATTATTGTAATGCTTTATTTTCTGGTCTGCCACAGTCTAGCATTCGGGGTCTTCAATTAGTGCAGAATGCTGTTGCCAGACTTTTGACACAAAGTAAAGGTTTGACCACATTACACCCGTTCTGGCGTCCCTTCATTGGCTTCTGGTTTCTGCCAGATCAGATTTTAAAGTCTTATTGTTGGTTTATATAATTGTTCACGGACTGGCACCTTACCACCTGGGGGACTTGATTAAGCCCTACGTACCTGCACGGCCCTTGCGTCACAGGGCGCAGGGCTTCTGTGTGTTCCGAGGGTGAACAAAAAAATCTGTGGGGTATAGAGCCTTCTCCATCCATGGTCCGACTCTTTGTAACGACCTAGCTGCAGTTATTAGGCAGTCTGACACGGTGGAGATTTTTAAATCAAGACTGAAGACCCACTTTATTATGTCTTATCATTAATTTAATTTGTTTTTATGTTTGCCTTGTAATTTCTTTTTATTCTACTGTGTTTTATCTTTTTATTGTGTCTTTCTTGATTTTAAATTACCTTGTGTTGTTATGAATTGTGTGAAGCGCCTTGGGGGTACTCTGTCGTGAGATGCCGCTATATAAATTAATACATTGAAATTGAAATTGAATGATGCTCCAAATGGTATGATTTGTTGGTGAAATAGGGCTCCAGGCACCAAAACATGTTGAGGAAGACATCCAACATGTCTTGGTCAACCAAGGAAATGACATTTTTCCTAGAGGCCTATTTTGCCAAAAAATCATACCATTTGGAGCATCATTTAGAAAGAGCATGACATTTATGCAAAACGACCAAGATAACTGAAACTTTGGGGAATGATCGCACACAGACTGACCTTCAAGTCCAGTAAATTTCAAGAAATTGCTGGACCTTTGTAGGATTTATTGCAATTTTTAAGGGTTCTGGTTTTTGGGGGGTCACCGAGTACCTGGATCCTGCAGTGTGATGTGGGTGAGAGTCTACGACTCTCCCTGGTTTGGTCTAGTCATTTTCTGAAGCATCAAGACTAAAATAGCATCATTTTCTGATGAAAATCTGTCAATTTATGTTTCAATTATTTTGAGACAATGAATAATTTTCTGAGGCGCCTGGTTAACTGTTTTTTGAGCGTTTCAAAGCAGTCTTTTCTGAAGAAACTGGTTTGTTTGAAAGCTTCAAAAAGCCATGTTTCTGCCATGTCTATGTGTGGAACATTTTTTATAGATGTTCAAACCCCAAATTCACGCTTTGCAGCTACATCTGTGTGACACGTATGAAACCACAGGAGATATACCATTCTCATTATCGGACTTAATGAGTTTGTGCACGAATGCCAAAAGAGTTGTGCGTTAGATTTATTTGTCAGCAGAGGGGTTCACATGTCACACTGAGATAACGACTGCTTCATTTTGTGTTTTACCTTCAACAAAACTGCAACCATTTTTAAAAGCTACAACAATACAGTATAGACATGTGAACGCAAACACAGCAGACAGACACATGCACGTACGTGACCCCAGCGCTCCGAGACTCTCAGGGGGTCTTGTTAACACCAGAGACACAGCTCGCACTCCCTCCACCCATCTTTATACAAGCAGCCCGCGCGGAGAGAAGAAAGGGCGGGGGGGGGGGGGGGGGAGGATGAAAATGAGAATGACAACAATGTGGAGACGAGCTGATGGCTAGAGAAAAAGAAATGATAGGAGGGTCAGAGTTTGTTCCCAGAAAGAGAGCGAAAGGAGCAGGAGGAGGAGAAACGAGCGTGAGCAGGTTCCCAGTGACACCAACCCCTGGGAAGAAAGAGCGACAAATAAGAAGGGAGTGGCACTGACACAAAGGAAGAATAAAAAGAAAGAGAAAAGACTGGCTGGGATAGAAAGGTGGAGGAAGTTAGAAAGAAGAAATAAAGAAAGTGATGGAGAGATAAACAGTTAGAGGACAATATGAGACGATCTGTCCTTGTGAAAAAGTTTGACGTGTCCTGTGTGGTGAGCATAGACAGAGGTGTGGAAGGGAAATATATTCAGTCCTTTGTCTCATGTGGTGTCACACGTATTTAATGACACTGAGGAGACGAGCGGTCAAATGCAACGTTATAAAGCAGTGATGCAAAATGTGTTTTCTTTTTCCTCTGCTGTCACATACTTCATGAAGTAATGTCTTCATGAACTTAATGTCTTCATGTTTAATGTAACTCATGCAGTTGTTTTTTCTTTTTTTCACTTCACTTAAAAATTTGTATGCTTCTTACCATGTGTGCTACTACACAATGCTGCTGGAACCTCAATTTCCCAGAGGGATTCTTCCCAAGAGATCAATAAAGTTCTCTCTAATCTCATCTAATCTAATCTAATCTAAGAACATTGTTATAATCTTCTTTCAACTTTCCCTTATCTAGCATTACACAGTATTTTCATAGATTCAGCAAAGGCTTGTAAATTCAGATAGTTGTGTAAATTATGTGTGTAAACATGCTGAATTCTGCCTGTGTGTACATCAGCGTATGTTCTTGAGAAGAGTGAAGCACAATAAGTAACGCTAATAGACATGTACCAGACAAACCCTCCGTGACATCACCCATAGGTTTTCTGAAGAGAGGGTTTGAGTCTCAGTGGGGCAGCATTGATAATGATGACTGACTCTGCCTGCTTCTTTGCCAATTTATAAATGGGTAAAGAGGTGGAATGTGGGCAAGACTGGCTAGACCTGGGAGGAAGTAATGAAGCCAGGACACACCCCCAATCTCAGATTTACCTAACAAGCTAAAGCTAACAGGCTAACCTAGGCTGAAGTGATTAATTAATGCATATTTTTTGGACTGGGTGGTGTTTTTTGTGATGGGTAGCTTAAGTGCAGGTATTAAAAATTATGATGGCTAACTGCCTTAGCAGCTGTGACGTAACAGTGGCTCTCATGTCATCCAGCTAACGGATAGCTGGTATTTAGTGCAAATGGGGCAAATATACAAATTATATTATACGAAAATTTCATTTGAGGTTAGAACAATTGTCCACAGAGCAAACCATATTATCTCAGATATTTGTAATAAAATGCTCACAAAGGACAAACACAGTTGTATCTGCAGCAGCTAGCTAGCAGTAGCTTCTGGTATTGGGGCTGTGGACACGGCTCCCCTACACATGCTAGCTATAAGTGAAAGCAACAACACCCTTCAATTATTCATACATTTCTCACTTAATATAGCTCAAACTGATGTTATAAACACACACACACACACACACATATATATATATATATATATATATATATATATATATATATATATATATATATATATATATATATATATATATATATATATATACCCCTGTAGGGTGATGTTTAGCACGCTGTAAACAAGTTTGTTTTTTTTTTCTACTGAAAAGTTGGAGATTTGAACATGGGGGTCTATATGTCCCACATGTATATGTCAGCGGTAGAACAATGAGAGTAGTGACACTGACAAAAAGCTGGTTTTAACCAACAAGAGGAACTTGTTAGACTGATGTCCTTCTGTCAGATAAAACTGTAATTGTTAACAGTACAAAACATGGATTTAACCATCCTGCTAAAGCCAGAACATGTAGGGGGAGATTTTTATTTATTTATTTATTTTTAATAATTTTTCTGTTTTATTTATTTGTTTTCAGTCTGTGGCAATGCAACACATATACACTAATGGAACAGACAAAGAAAATATGTGGTACTACAATAACATGTCAGAGAAAATGATCATGGGTTATTGATTTTATTTTACAGCTGGAGTGTTTTGAAGAACAGCTGTGTTATAAACTCCTTATGATCATCATATTACATATTTACAAGACCTGCATTTAGCACTCTATTGTGATTCATCTCCTGATTAAGTCTTTGCCAGTATTTTATACAAATAAATAAATAAATGCCCATTTTCTATAAACAGAAGTGTCATAATTAAAATACTTGTTCTCCCAAGGTGCAGACCAAAACCCAAAAGAATTCCATTTGCAATGACAGAAACAGCAGATAAAGAGCAAATCATGGTTGAGACAGTTGGAGAAGCCAAAATTCACCATTTTCCTTAACAAGTTCTTTAAGTTAATCAAAAAGCTGACAATGAATCCTTAGAGCTCCACTGTGTGTTCTCAGAAATATCATTTTAAATAGTCACTGTGGATTGTTTTGTTTTGCTACATTTCTTTTCTGCAGCAGGTAACATATGAATGATACGTCTTCCCCGTCTCTCTTCTCTCTCTGCTCGTCCCTCAGGCTGTCTGTGCAGTGGGAATGTTTGAGCTTCAAATTCGTCACTTTCAGAACCGCCACGGCCTGCTGCAGAGCGGAGACTGCTGTGACCTCCAGGCTGCGCTGGAGGCCCAACACTGCTCTGCTCGGGACCAATGTGACACCTTCTTCCATGCCTGCCTCAAGGAGTACCAGGCTCGAGTTGCGCCGACTGGAGCGTGCACGTTTGGTTCAGGTAGCACGGGGATCCTGGGCGGAAACTCTCAGTTACTCCACCACCGGAGCCACGATGGAGGAGGAGAGGACGGGAGTAATGGACACATTGTGATTCCTTTCAAGTATGCCTGGCCAGTAAGTACAGGGGCAGAGCTGGTTGAGCAGTATGGTTACCAAGGCAACAGGCTACACTTTACATACTACAACACACTCAAACTGAGACGAGAGTGGAAGAGCGATGACACGGAGGCAGATTTCACATTCAGACCACTTTAGTATCAGGACAGATTTGGAAATAAGAATGTGAAATTCAGGAACCATTAACACATAAGTTAATAATTTCATTGCTTTGAATAATATTCAGGCATTTACCTTGTAAAATGTAGTGAGTGAAAAGATAGATAGATCGATAGATCTATCGATCTATCTATCCATTTTTTAACATGATAATTAAAAAAAAATATATTATTATCTGGTGGTGGTTTTTACCCAAAGCCATCACATATGGCCATTGGGTATTGTGAAGACTTTGCTTCTGTCCGTCCGTCTGTCTGTGCTCAGCATAAGTCCAAATTTACATTGAACATTGTTAGGACACAGACCTTAGACAAGTTCAAAGATGGCTAACCTTAACCTATTTTAAGAGGTTAAAAAGTCACATTGTGTTCCCCCTTTTTTTTTTTTTTTTTGAGTGGCAGGGGTGACAGTAGGTGAAAGTAGAGCAGCACTGTGATGTCAGTGGCTGGTCTCTGTAAAATCTCTTCATTTATGCGTTTATATAACATGTTTCTCATATATCCTCTAAAAGCTAGTGAGAAATAAACACCTCTAAAACTGAAAATGCTGTTTTTGGAACTTAATATCACCTCTGAAGTGATTTAAAATACATTTCGTGGACATTAGCGTGGTGACGTCACAGCCTAGCTGCAAACTGCTTCGTTTGTGTGTAAATATAACCTTTGTCATACATTATGTAAAAGCTAGTGAGAAATGAACACTTCTAGAACTGAAAACGCTGTTTTTGTAACCTGATAACGTCTCTGGAGTGTTTTACAATACATTTTGCGGATGTATATATATATACACGAGGGCTGTCAATAAGGTATAGGTCCTTTTTATTTTTTTCAAAAACTATATGCATGTCATTCATGTTTTTACGTCAGACATGCTTGAACCCTCGTGCGCATGCATGAATTTTTCCACGCCTGTCAGTGACGTCATTCGCCTGTGAGCACTCCTTGTGGGAGGAGTCGTCCAGCCCCTCGTCGGAATTCCTTTGTCTGAGAAGTTGCTGAGAGACTGGCGCTTTGTTTGATCAAAATTTTTTCTAAACCTGTGAGGCACATCGAAGTGGACACGGTTCGAAAAATTAAGCTGGTTTTCGGTGAAAATTTTAACGGCTGATGAGAGATTTTGAGGTGATACTGTCGCTTTAAGGACTTCCCACGGTGCAGGACATCGCGCAGCGCTCTCAGGCGCCATCGTCAGCCTGTTTCAAGCTGAAAACCTCCACATTTCAGGCTCTATTGATCCAGGACGTCGTGGGAGAACAGAGAAGTTTCAGAAGAAGTCGGTTTCAGCATTTTATCCGGATATTCCACTGTTAAAGGAGATTTTTTTTAATGAAAAACGTCGACCCCGAATGCTAGACTGTGGCAGACCAGAAAATAAAGCATTACAATAATCCAGTCTGGAAGAAATAAATGCATGTATCAAAGTCTCAGCATCAGCCATAGACAGGATGGGATGAATCCTCGCTATGTTTTGCAGATGGAAGAAGGCAGTCCTCGTAATGTCTCTAATGTGGGGGCCAAAGGATAACGTAGGATCAAAAAGTACCCCAAGATTCCTCACTTTGTCCGTATGATGTATGATACACGAACCCAGGCTGAGCACCAGCTGGCCAAATTGATGCTGATGTCTCGCTGGACCAAGAACCATCATTTCAGTCTATCAGCATTTAAAAGTAGGAAGTTACTAGACATCCAGCTTCTCACTGACAGAAGATAGTCCTCCAGGGATTTTATGGGAATAAGATTTCCTGCAGTTATCGGGAAGTACAACTGAGTATCATCAGCATAACAATGAAAGGCAATCCCAAAACGCCGCAGTATACGCCCTTGGGGTGCTACATACAGGGAGAAAAGCAAGGAGCCTAAAACGGATCCCTGTGGAACCCCGAATCTCATGTCACTAAGAGACATGAGGTAGTTAGAGGTAGTGTTATTATACAAAACACATTTACTGTGTTGACCCAAAGGGAAAAGCCAAAAGGATTTACTTTTTTATCTCTTAACCCACCAAATTAAAAGAATATATAAGGGGGTGAATTCAAGGAAAGCTGTGGGTCCAGATGGCGTCTCAGGTCTGGTGTTGAGGGAATGTGTGGCTCAGTTGGCTGGAGTTTTTCCAAACATTTTTAACCAGTCCCTGAGCGTGGCTGCCCCCCCACTGCCTGAAGTCCTCTATTATTGTCCCCCTCCCTAAGAAGACCAAGATCAGTGGTCTGAATGACTAGCGCCAGGTGGCACTAACTCCCATCATTATGAAGTGCTTTGAAAAGCTTGTCCGGGCCTAAATCACTTCCTGTCTTCCCCCTGGGTTTGACCCTCACCAGTTTGCTTATCATGCTAGTAGGTCCACAGAGGACGCCATTATTATAGGCCTACATGCGGCTTTGTCCCACCTGGAGCAGCAGGAGAGCTACGTTAGGCTGCTCTTTGTGGACTTTAGCTCAGCGTTTAATACAATCCTTCCAAACAGACTGGTGACTAAGTTGTTGGACCTGGGGGTGTCCCACTCCATCTGCCAGTGGATGTTGGACTTCCTCACTGGCCACTCTCAGAGGGTAAGAGTTGGCCCTCACATCTCCTCGGCCATTGGCCTCAGCACCGGCTCTCCTCAGGGCTGTGTGCTGAGCCCTTTGCTCTACACCTTCTACACTTACGACTGCACCCCCTCTCACCCCAGCAACGATATCAAGTTTGCTGATGACACCACCATGGTGGGACTCATTTCTGGAGGGGATGAGACCGCCTGTAGAGAGGAAGTGCAGCAGCTGTCTGTGTGGTGCAGAGAGAACAACCTGACCCTGAACACCTCAATGACAAAGGAGATGGTGGTGGACTAGAGGGGGAGAAAAATGAACATTCAGCCACTGGTCACTGGTGGAGACTGTGTGGAGAGGGTCTCTGACTTCCGGTTTCTGGGTGTGCACCTGAGGGATGACCTGACTTGGAGTACCAACACCATGGCTCAAGAAGGCACAGCAGAGACTCTACTTCCTGAGGGTTCTCAGGAAAAACCATCTTCCACAGAGACTGCTGTTGGCCTTTTATTGCTGCTTCATAGAGAGCATTCTTGTTGGGAAAGTGTAGTGACACGGACCCACAACAGGGGGCGTAAATGAACGGACAATGAAAGAGTCGAATATGAACACTTTACTGTTGTGAATGAGCACAACCACAATACAGAGGAATACAGAATTTTGCAAACAGTCAATCCACAATGGTGATGTGTGGGCAGGCTCGAGGATAGAAGACGTCTGTCCTGAGAAGAACCGGAACCACACGATTTCCTCCGCCACCGAACCTGGAGAATACTGGAGCCGCCAAGTCCCGAGTCCCCAGGTGGCCACCGTCTCCGAATGTCGGATCTGGTACTGCTGGCGAGGAGCAGAAACAATAAGAAGTGGGTGTGTGTACACCCAGTAACAACAATGGTGGAGATTCCACCTCCACCTCTCACACACACTCGTGCAGCTCCTGTCTCAACACTTATCTGGCTGGGGTGTGAAGCGAAGGCGTCGCTGATTACACCAACCTCACTGATAAGGCACTCCACAGGAAAGCAGCTGCAAAATGAATTCAGACTAAGACACAATTAGCTTCTGGCTGAGGATATTACCTTCACAGGTAGATGATATCTCGGCAACAAGGTGGAGATGACGTCCAGGTTTTATGGAGTAGTATGATGAAGTGTAGATGGGTGACAGCTGTCACCCCCAGCTGTGTCCGTGGCGGCAGCACCCTCTCGTGCCTGAAGCCCGCACTTCAGGCAGGTCGCCCTCTGGTGGTGGGCCAGCAGTACCTCCTCTTCTGGCGGCCCACACAACAATTCTGACTTACTGTCTCTGTGTGTGGTTTTCCAGCTGCATGGTTGCAGACAGGAAAGCTCTCCAGAGAGTTGTCACCACAGCCCAGAAGATTACCGGTTGTCCCCTACCTTCACTAGAGGAACTGTACACTTGTCGCTACCTCAGGAAGGCAAATGTCATAGTCAGGGACCCCTTCCACCCTGGACATCATCTGTTTGAACTGCTGCCATCAGGCAGATGGTACAAGTCATTGAAAACAAAAACAAACAGACTGAAAAATAGCTTTGTTGCAAGAGCTATTTGTGCACTGAATACCACTGTACAATAATTTTTCTTATGCAATTGCTGCACTGTGTGAGGGTGTTTTTATGGGTGTTTTAGTCATAGTTTTATTGTAGTAATGTTAGCATCATTTTAGGGTTTATTTATTATGTGTATATGCATCCTGAGGGGAGATTGCATTTTTAATTTCATTGTGCTTACATGTACAATGACAATGAAGACATTCTATTCTATGTAATGAGGACAAACTTTTCTGGTGAACATTGACGTACCAGATCAATTCAAAAAGACACTTTGTTTTGTCCATGAAATACTGTGTAAACGTGTCTGCCACCTGCTGAATGGTGAGTGACTAAATTGATGATGGATTAGGAGCAGGTGTGGTTCTAAGTGAAGTAGTCTGTTTCTGTATAGAAATGTATAAAATCAGAGAAGTCAACTGACTATTGTTTAACAGTGGTTACATTGTAAAACTCAAATAACACAGTCACAAATCACACAACCTCACAGAAAGGATTTTGTATCAATACTGTGGTTCAGACATCTTCATTCTCTCTTTCTCAACAAACAGGATGCATGGTTTTCAAGTTACGTAGGGCATGAAAGGAGCTTGCTTTGTCAGTTTCTTTCCCAACTCTTGGTGTGGTGGCCACAGATAAATGGTAAAAGCTGTTATTGCATTTGCATGTAATATATTTTATGGGGTTTATCACCATCAATTAGGAGATTATGCTTGTTGGATGTTTTCAAAATTACTAAAAAATGATGGAACATGTTTGCACCAAATATGGTGAAAGGAGTGCTTCTGGCTGGGAAAAGATATTGTTCAAATTTAGAGCAGATATGTAACAGTTTAATGTTATGAGATGGGCATTTGGGCCTGTGAGCACTTTAATACGAGGTTCTTTATTTAAAAATGATAAAATGTGATGTTATAAAATCTTAGCGCTTCACACATACATATTCTTTACTGAGGGGCATAGTCATAATTCTTAAAATGTTTTCACTGTTTGAACTTCTCTCTACAGCTTTCTGCCCTTCCTGTCACCTCATTATGAAATTCAATCTCTCACACTGAACATCTTTTCATGATTTTCTCCTGGGCATATTGACCAATCTGCATCTCAGTCAGACATCTTGCTGCTGGCTGCTTTGTCTTCTGTATTTATTAAAGACCAAACCAATTAATCTGCCATCAGAACAATAGTTGGGGAGTGTGGTTGAGAAAGGGGCTATTGATCAGTCTACTTTGTCCTTTTTTCCTCCAGCACACTCTATTATTCATTTCCCTGTATGCAGTAAGAACCTCGAACCTAGACCCTGCCTTACCCCCCACCCCCCCCACCCCAAAAAATCTGTAAGGTTTCATCAGTGAATGTCTAGAAATGGGGTGTTGCTAAACACCATACTAAACACCCAAATACTCCAGTTGAATGTTAATGTGCATTCATCTCAAGTCTGTCAACTAGTGCGGACGACATCTTGATTATTGGTGATTTTAACATTCATATAAATACGCCCTCTGATCCCCTTGGTAAATCCATCCATCCATCCATTTTCTTCCGCTTCATCCGGAGTCGGGTCGCGGGGGCAGCAGCTCAAGCAAAGGCGCCCAGACCTCCCTATCCACACACACCTCCCCCAGCTCCTCCAGGGGAACCCCAAGGTGCTCCCAAGCCAGCCGAGAGATGTAGTCCCTCCAGCGTGTCCTGGGTCTTCCCCCGGGGCCTCCTCCCGGGTCAAATCAAATCAAATCAAAATCAAATCAATTTTATTTATATAGCACCAAATCACAACAAACAGTTGCCCCAAGGCACTTTATATTGTAAGGCAAAAGCCATACAATAATTACAGAAAAACCCCAACGGTCAAAACGACCCCCTGTGAGCAAGCACTTGGGGACAGTGGGAAGGAAAAACTCTCTTTTAACAGGAAGAAACCTCCAGCAGAACCAGGCTCAGGGAGGGGCAGTCTTCTGCTGGGACTGGTTGGGGCTGAGGGGAGAGAATCAGGAAAAAGACATGCTGTGGAAGAGAGCAGAGATCAATCGCCAATGATTAAATGCAGAGTGGTGCATACAGAGCAAAAAGAGAAAGAAACACTCAGTGCATCATGGGAACCCCCCAGCAGTCTAAGTCTATAGCAGCATAACTAAGGGATGGTTCAGGGTCACCCGATCCAGCCCTAACTATAAGCTTTAGCCAAAAGGAAAGTTTTAAGCCTAATCTTAAAAGTAAAGAGGGTGTCTGTCTCCCTGATCTGAATTGGGAGCTGGTTCCACAGGAGAGGAGCCTGAAAGCTGAAGGCTCTGCCTCCCATTCTACTCTTACAAACCCTAGGAACTACAAGTAAGCCTGCAGTCTGAGAGCGAAGCGCTCTATTGGGGTGATATGGTACTATGAGGTCCCTAAGATAAGATGGGACCTGATTATTCAAAACCTTATAAGTAAGAAGAAGAATTTTAAATTCTATTCTAGAATTAACAGGAAGCCAATGAAGAGAGGCCAATATGGGTGAAATATGCTCTCTCCTTCTAGTCCCCGTCAGTACTCTAGCTGCAGCATTTTGAATTAACTGAAGGCTTTTCAGGGAACTTTTTAGGACAACCTGATAATAATGAATTACAATAGTCCTAGAGGAAATAAATGCATGAATTAGTTTTTCAGCATCACTCTGAGACAAGACCTTTCTAATTTTAGAGATATTGCGCAAATGCAAAAAAGCAGTCCTACATATTTGCTTAATATGCGCACTGAAGGACATGTCCTGATCAAAAATGACTCCAAGATTTCTCACAGTATTACTAGAGGTCAGGGTAATGCCATCCAGAGTAAGGATCTGGTTAGATCTGGTTTCTAAGCTTTGTGGGGCCAAGTACAATAACTTCAGTTTTATCTGAATTTAAAAGCAGGAAATTAGAGGTCATCCATGTCTTTATGTCTGTAAGACATTCCTTCAGTTTAACT